>NW_026889782.1:15955000-16147500 GCF_033153115.1 Saccostrea echinata | reverse complement strand
TTTGGGCGGGGCTCTATTGATTTTATAGTGAAAATGCATTAATTCTTTGAAAATCTTCTCTGCTCCTGGGTATTATTTAAACAAATTAATTGCATAGTAATGGTGCACAAGGATGCTTTTTCCAAAATTGTGAAATTCAAGGCCCCGGGGTCAGGGGTTCTGGTGCTAGGGTGGGGCTATATAGATCATATAGTGAAAGTGCATTATTTATTTGAAAATCTTCTTTTAAACAAATTGAATACATAGTTATAATAAGAAAGGGTGACTCTACCTTAATTGTGAAGTTAATGGCCCCAAGGTCAGGGGTTCTGGTGCTGGGGGTGGGGGGTGGGGTGGGGGCTCTATTGATAATATAGTGAATCTTGAGTAAAATTGCATTATTTCTTGGAAAATAATCCATCCGATATCATCACTAATGTAGTAATTTATAAATAACACCCCCCCCCCCCCCGGTTATTTTTTTTTCTTTGTATAGTTTTATACATTATGTAAATATTAAATCCATCCTTTAATTCATCTCTATTTAGGACAGAAAATATTAAATATTACCTATTTTAGGACCATTTTGAGAAACGATGTGACCAGAATACATTTATTTGATGTTTGTAGGGCTTTACTGGTATTTTTTATGGAATTCTTCAAAAAGTTAGAGTCATTTATAAAACATATGACAATCTAGATTGTGTTCGGGACTGATCTACATTGCAGATGTTTTACACTGAGTTGCTTATTGTTAAGTTTATTGTGATATTTTGCCAATTCGTCTTTATCTGGGAGACCTAGCCTCTGATTTTTATTATAATAGCTCAAAACAATTCATGTCCATTTTCCAATAAGCCAAATAGTTCAACGTAACTATTGTGACGTCAACCTTGAAAAATGACATAAATTGTTTGACCCAGGCATTCACGCATCCACTCTCCGCCCACCGATGCAACGAAAGTCACGTGGTTGCAGACTCCGACAAACTAACGTAAACAACATCGATGTAAGTTACAGAAATCGCACGGAAAAACTTTTACGTTTGCTCAAATATTTTACAGAAACGTTTGTCAAAATGTCAGATATGTTTCACAGAGATTTCAAACACAAAATTTTAGTAAGTAGAAGAATAATTTTAACCTTTACCGAAATAGGTCGGTACTGCATCCGACTTGAAGGTCAGATCAACTCTCTCCGAAATTTACCGTTCTGATATGTACTACAGAGTAGAGAAGGGAACGTTATTAATTTTCAATGTTTACAATAAAATTGACAATTTTTGTTTCTTGTTTAGTTAGCATTAAAACCTCGACCGCCGAGAGATTTTTCCCCCATTGTTCCATGTATTCATCATTACCGACTAGATCTAATGAAGAAAATGATATGCAATGTGCTAGCGCTGATCCGGAAGGGATTCGGGACTCTCCTACCCCTTGAAATTTTAGAACTGTCATATATATATATATATATATATATATATATATATATATATATATATATATATATATATATATATATATATATATATATATATAACATAAAAAATGCACTTTTTGGACCATATCCCTCTGTTTGGATATTTTTTGTCAAAGAATTCTGAAAGATGTAGTAACTCATTCATCACCAACCTCTCTCCCTGATCCCCCAATCGTTTTTGATTTGGACAAACTGATTATAGTTTATTATTATATTTTAATTTCTTTCTTTCATTTTTTTTTGTCAACTCCACACAGCACACTTAAGAGTTCTGATTCTGTGGTATTTTTATGCAATTAGAACATTCTGTCAATAGATCCAAAAATAAAAGAATTTGAAAACTACAAAATAAACTTCCAAGATTTTAGTCATGTTTAAAATAAACCTAAAGATATTCATTCCAAATCCAATGCATGCCCCTGTCTGTTTTCAGTTTATGGTTCTAGGCATGGACTTTGATACATATTTCAGAAATCCTTAACGGTTCTAAGGTATCATAAGTAGAAATTACATTGTAAAAGACTGTTTAGTGATCAAAACAGTCAGTGTACTTCGCTAGTGACACACAAACTTAAGGGGTTAAGGAAAATGTTCACATATTGTTGAACAATTAAATTGCAATCAACAGTTCAGATTGTTAGGTTTGAAAAACAAACATAAGTCTTCCTCAGCATTGCATATTCCAAGAGGAATCAAAAATCAATTCTGTATTGATATCATAGATGTTAATCCAAATCCCATAAAAATATACAAGATGTTCAAAAGAAATAAAGACAAGGTACAGGTAGACAGAAAAGTTTAATGATATTGTACATTTCATACAAAAGTAATAATAAAATTATGTCAAATTTAAAAAGTATTATTTTTATATCAATTTCCCTAGGCAGTGATATACATTTGTAGTGTTAGATGTTTGAATATAATATATGGAGATAACGAACAGTATTCAAGCTCAAAAGTCCATTAAACATTACAAAATAGATGCAGAGCAAACACGGACGTCCAAAACATCAGAGGTGGGATCAGGTGTCATGGAGGAGTGAGCATCCTCTGCCGACCGGTCACACCCGCTGTGTGCTCCTTGTCATGATTGGGAAATAACAGAAAAATCCGTCGACAATTCAGTGTGTAAATAATGGCCTAACAATTAGTTTGAAAAACGTCAGTCAGCATTTGACTCAATGATAAATTGTATTTGCTGACAAGGTCATTGTATCAACCATAGAACTTACAAAATGATGACTTAAAAATGATCTTGTTTTATCAACTTGTTTGTCAATAATTTACTTTGTTTTAGAAATTGTACATGCATAGAGCATGCTCTTGTGTATCGAATCAACTGAGAGATATAAACCCCGTATGCAGGTGATAAAGGTATATTGCTGCATAAGTAAGGGAAGTTGACGATTGAAAAGTTAAAGTCATCACGTTTATCATAAAGTTTGGTTGTTAGATTACCATTTACGTCTTTTTCAAGTAAAATATCCAAATATGAAACAGATGTGTCAGACTCTGTAGTATCTTTTATCTCAAACTCACCGGAATATATCGTATCGACAGAACAATGGAAATAACAATTGTTAATTGACAATACGTCGTCGATGTATCTAAATGTCGAGCTGACGGCCACAGCAAGTAGTTTCTTCTTAACACGTATAAGATTTTGGACAAATTCTGCTTCATATGAATACAAAAAAGGCCTGCTAATAACGGGGCGCAATTAGTACCCATGGAAATTCCAACAGATTTGTTGGAAGACCCGGTCTCCAAAAACCACATTGATATTGTCAATCAGAAACTCAAGCATCTTTTTAATGTCAACTTCAGAGTACTTGTGTGTACAATCAGAATGTTTTTTAACAAAATAATTTTGCAAATGACCAAGACAAGGTAAGTAAATCTACGAGTTCCATTTTTATTGAAAAAGCAGCTTTCAATGATATCAAAAAGCCTGAACTTTAATTTATCGTGGGGAATGGTTGTGTATAAAGTTGAAAAGTCGTAAGTTTTTAAGCTGTTGATTTTGGTAAAATCTTATGATTTCAAATTTTCCAAAAGTTCCTTGGAAACTTTAAGTATCCACATCTGATTTACACCACTTCTCGAATATATTGTTGCACAGTACTATTGAAGTTTCCCCTTCACTACTGTTAATATCTGAAGTGAGGAGTAAAAAAAGAGGCTTGGTTGAACATTTACTGGAACCCGCTATGTATCTTTGTAAGGATTTTTATGAAGTTTCGGAATCCAATATAGATATGGTAATTCAAATTCATTTTGGTTGTTTGGAATATTAAAAATTTTCAAAATTGACATATAATTTTGAAGAATTTCTTCCTTTGAAGAGAACTATGAGTATAAGTTGGATTACCACTTGTAGACTTAAATCAAAGTTCCTCTAAAATACAATTAATATAATGAGCCTTACAAACAGAGACAATGTTGTTACCTGCTTTGTCAGCAGGGACCAGTACGTACTGATCATGTAATCTAATTCTTTTTTTTCTTTTTCTTGTCACCGTTGAATGCAAAATCGTTAACCATACCACAAAGGAGATTGTTCTTGTTTTGTGAGAAAAATGAGAACTGTAGATTCATTTTTGAGCACTCTACCCAAGAAAATTGCGTGATCCCTGCTTAAAAGTGTAACGCGTTACACGCATAAAATGTCTTTGGTTTCCGCTGCAAAATTCTATATTTTGCAGGAAATCTTTTAAATGTTATTTTCTGACTGGAATCGGATGGTTCTATTCTAATCCTAGTGATTCATACCAAAATCACCCATATGGCGAGTATCGTTTTGAAATCGCCGATGGGTTTAATAGGTCTGGTACTGAAGTTATGAATTAGCACCAACATCGCCCGTAACATCTTAGTCTGTTCTGTTGGTTCTCTCTGTTGTTTTGTTGTAGTTCTACAACATGGTAAAATTAATCCAAATATTCCTTAAAATGAAAATTAAAATTCTAAAGATCTATGAATCTATACTTATAAATTAATAAATTTTGCAAATAAACTCCGAAACGGATGCACCAGAGTTCTTACTCCTCTAACAATACACTGTATACAAGATGATGTCCGTAAACTATATTTAGATTTCACTCGCATAGTAAATATCGTGCATTAAATTAAAAGTCTACTTTTATTTTCTATAAACAGCCATGAAATAGCAAAAACCTGAGTACGGTGGCGTTTCCGGTTGGCGGATCTAAGTTACTGGCAATTTTTAATGAAACTGACAACAAGCAATCATTTATTTATTTCATAAAACGTCATCACTGAATTATTCAATCAAAACTTGATTTAAATGATATAAAAGAAATAAGTTTTGATAACCAATTAAAAAGGGAAATTTGCAAATTATTTTCGTCATTCACCGATCTTAATATTGAGGGAAGCTTCTAGAACATCATATAGCATCGAGCCCGATGTTAAAAAGAAAAACGAGGCCATCACTTAAAAAAAAGCTTTTGTACGAATGGTCATTGAAATAATGGTAAATCATTGATAACACTATAAGTTTTGAATATATTTATATATCGAAAGACTATTACATGTATGTCGTAGGTTTTTCTAATAAATTTATTGGAATATTAATAAAATTTGTATATATTCCTTACTGAGAGCATCGTGCCAACGAACCCGAAGTACAATTAGTACTTCGGAATAAACCTGCTTACATGAAATGAGAAAATTAATTAATAAGGTATTGTTCAAATACAATTAAAGCTGTGTAAAATATTGTGCTTTAATCAATACATCTCAGTTTTTTTTTCTGAATACAGTCATTTGTATTAAATACTCAGCCTAAAAGCTAATTTTTACACAGACCCTGTACTTGGGTCTTGCATTATAAATATGCATGTACCTTATTGATATGTAAAAAAAGTAAAGTACATTTTTACATATGAATAAGGTACATACATATTCATAAACCAAGACCCAAGTACCTGTGAATTCCCCCCCCCCCCGAAAAAAATCAATTTATCAGTAAAATGTGCATGTTCGCTGCTTTTATCCTTTACGGAAATGAAATAAGAGCATCTGAAGTACAATATCCATAACATAGTATAACAGGTTTCACAATAAAGGTCAATTAATGAAGTTGTTATTTTTCAAATTTTTACAGAAAGGGGGGGGGGGGGCGGTGGAGACGAACATCTTCTTCGTGCGGGATTTTGAACAAAGTATTTCTTCCTCCTATAAGCCTGTAGGCTGTCAGTAGAAACTACAATATATTTTCTGTCGTCAGTGATATAAATTCAATTCCCCGCGCTTGCGCGGGATTTCATCTAGTATAACACAAATAAATTGAAGTAAAGTAAATTTCTGATTAAATTAGAAACAGATTTTAAGTATTGATTTACTTCAAATATTACTTCAAGTATTGATTCTTGGTATTTAACTGCATAAAAACATTGATGTAAAGAATAAATGGCTTAAGAGATTTCGATGCATTGTGGAAACAGTTACTTTTCTTTTCCTTTTCTCCATAATCATTTGCCAATTACATAACTAACTGGACAACAAGGGTGTGTGATGTTCCTTTTTTATATACATATTTGTAGCCTGTTGACAATTCATTTGGACATTTTGTTTTGACACAAGGGTGAAGATTCTTTTCTGTTTCAACGTGTGCTCCATCATTGATCCTGAATGCATGCAATATTTTATCAAAATATAAATAATGCATTTGACTTGGAATTTTTTAAATGCTTTTAAAATCTTGATCTCATAAACAAATTTGCAGTTAACTATCCTCTATTTATCATATTTGAAACATCAGGCTCCGGGTCGTAAAACTTAGGCGAGCTCATTTTTAATCTCAGTCTCACTTGGCCCCGGAGTCAGCAGGCATGTTTACGAAAATTTCCTAAGATTGTTCCTAAGAAATTTCCTAAGACATAACTTAGGAAAATTTTAAGATCATCCTAAGATTTTCTTAAGGTGTTTTTCAAAGCTATCTTAAGAGTGTCCTAAACTAAGACGTCTTAAATCATTATGATAAATACGCAAAGTTTTAAACCATACTGCTTAATGAGGTGGAGGGAAAAAAGCCATTTTATTTTCAAAGTTTTCCAACGTATATCTACAAATTCTTCAAAGAAAAGGACATGGGAGGCAATATGTGAGAAAATCAACAAGGCAAATAATATCGACCACTGTAGGACAGTAGAAGATGTTAAGAAGAAATGGTCCTCTTATATGAGTGAGACGAAAAAGAAGGCTGCGCAAAATCGCAGGGAAACAGGAAAACTGGAGGAGGCCCCCACCCCAGGGACTAAATCCTACGCAGGAAAAAAATGTGGGAATAATTGGTTGTACCTTAATTTCTGGCATGGAGGGCGGTATCGACACCTGTGAGGTCACCGAAAAAAAGCGGTACAGTAACGTGTAAACACTCTCTCTCTCTCATGTTAAGTGAGATTCAATAGTTTTATTTTGTTAGCAGGTTAAATCTTACTATTTTCGTTGTGCATCCGCGTGAAGCACTGAATATCGGAAGAGTTCTAACCATTGGTATTCTTCGAAAGTAGATGCATGCAAGCACGTAACATCGGAGGGGGGGCAAACATAACTTTTTTTTTTACATTGTACCGGTCCCCCTCCCTCTCCACTTTTTGGTGCAGTATAGTAAAAAGGGTAGTGTAATAGTGAATATAAAATGATACTGAAAGAAGTTGGAACCTAAACCCCCCCCCCCCCAAATGAAATAGGATTTTCGAGTTAGAAAAATTTTCTTTTCTTTTTTTTTTTTTTTTTTGCTTGTCAAGTTTTTTCAGGTAAGTTGAATTCTTTTTCGCCGGCTGTCCCCTTCCCTTTCATAAGCAAGCTATACTACGTCCCTTGCATGTGCAAATACAGTATACGTATAACTGTGTAATAATTCAACATCTGTAGAAAGCACATGATATACGTACAATTAAAAAAAAATTCCATGATTTTCTGTTTTTTTTTGTTTTTTTTTTTAATATAGATATATTGAGCGTTGAGCCTGCATGTTCAGGTGACAGTACATGTACTGGTACTGTGCCGCAATGTGATTTGCCATTTTCACGCGACGAGTCCGTTGAATCTGGACCCTCAAAGATCAGGAAAGAGAGAGATTTTGACTCGCATACTCCTATATCATATTGATAAGAACAAGAAATACTGCCTTTGTTTTAATTTGTAATACATATAATTAAATTATTCCTCTTGATGCGAGTCCATTGCAGAAGTGTATGAGAGAGCAACGAATGACAATTCTGCATATGAAATTGAGGGGGCGGTGGGGTGGGGGTAGAGAAATATACATGTATTTTGATATTTCACATAAATCATGGATTAAAGGTCTTGAAAGCCTATACCATCTTATAATAGCTTCATCATCAAGGTAGTCAAGAGGTTATCAATATCTCTCAATACTCTGTCACGTCTGATACGACGATTTCGTCGAGCCAGCAACAACATGGGCGCGGCCATTTTTGCTTAAGATAGACTTAAGATATGTCAAAAGCTGTCCTAACTTTAAGATAATTCTTAAGAACTTTCTTAAGTTAGGATACTTTCGAAAACCCCACTTAGTCTTAAGAATTGTCCTAAGTATATCTTAAGACGTTTCTTAGTCCTAAGATAGCTTCGTAAACATGCCTGCAGGTCTGTAGGCAGCGAGTGGGGTGATGGATATTCAGTAGAAAATAAACCGTTTCCGATTGTGTCCCCTCAATAATTTTGCTGGTAAATATATGAGAAAAGAAATCAAGGCTAATTTATTGTTGTGCCCCTCAAATGTTCTGTCCGATCTTTTTCCCGGGGGGGAGGGGGCTGTCAAAAAATTTTTGTTTGGTGCCTCCAAATTGCTTCCTATGGACCTGAAAACGAGGGAAACACGCAAGAATGATATCAAATAGTTTTTAAAATTATATATATATATATATATAGATAGATAGATATTTCATGTTCCAGGGAAATATTTCTACGTTTCGTTGCTGTTCGCGCAAGATCTCTATGTACACGTTCATAAAAGGCAGTAGTGCCCCTTGAGTTCGAATCTCGGCCGCGACTGACCTAAGTCGATAAAAAATGGGTAGCAACTGTTTCTTCGTCATGCGCTCGGCACTTTGAAGTGAAAGTTGCGGGTCTTTCGGATGAGACCTTAAAAACCGAGGCCCCGTGTCACGGCAGGCGTTGGTGTAGTCTCATTTAGGGTAAATACCAACTGACTGAATACACACATGTACCGTTAATCAGCCATGCTTTTATTATTACGTCAACTTCCTGTCAATTACACGGGAGATAACTCAACTTAGTAATTATTCAGAGTTATCTTTCTTAGAACATAAAGTAGAATGAAACTATAATTAATCATACACTGCAATCCTCCCCCTTTTCATTCAAACAGATAGTAAAAATGTTGTCTCCGAATGGCAATGGTCCTAGGAAATCAGCTGCTAAATGTTCCCATGGTCGTGATTGTAGTTCTGTTCTGTGCATAGGTTCCACTTTTTCAGGTTGTGATACTAGCTGACAACCACAACAAGCTTTGCTCCATTGTTCAATGTCTTGGTCCGTTTTAGGCCACCAAACCTTGGATCGTAATCGCTATTTCATGATAACAATTCCTGGATGTCCCTCATGACCCAGTGCTTGGTCACGTAATGTCTTAGGTATGACAATCCTTGTCCCTCATAGTATCAGATGTCCAACAGTACACAATTCTGATTTTACTGTCAAATAGTCTTTGTTCTGTAATTGATACCATTTCCCTGTTATTAAACATTCTCTCAAGTTGTTGAGATCTTCGTCCTCCAATGATGCTCTCTCAAGCTCAGATACAGTCATTGCGACTAGAACAGCTTCTTCAATCACAAAGTGTAAGTATTCCTCTGTATCACTTGTCTTCAGACTCGATGCATCTGTTGACAACATCCTACAATGAATCAGCTATGTTTGATTTACCCGGAATATGACGAACTGTATAACTGTAGTTCTGCATCCTTAACAACCATCTTTCTACACGTGCACATGGTTTCGATTTGGGTGAGAAAATGAACTCAAGTGGCTTATGATCTGTTAACAACTCAAAAGTCTTCCCCATCAAGTACATGTGAAACCGCTCACACGCCCACACTAAGCTCAGTGCTTCCTTCTCGGTTTGTGCGTATCTGTGTTCGACGTCCGTTAAGGATCTACTTGCATAGGAGATAATCTTAGGTTTCCCTTGTTGTTCCTGACCTAAAAAACAGCACCTAGTCCGACTGGACTTGCATCTGCAATAATTTGTGTTTTGGCATTAACATCAAAGTAGGCAAAAGTTGACACATTAGCTGAACAGTCTTTCAGTTTGTCAATTGCTTCATTTTGTTCTCGTCCCCATGTAAATGACTGGTCTTTACGCAAAAGTCTGTTTAAGTGTTCTGCTATGATGGACAGGTTTGGAATGAATCGACCTGCAAAATTGACTAGTCCCAAGAAACTGCAGTCAGATACTGACTGTGGTGTCCTGGCACTCCTAATAGCTTGAACTTTGCCGTCTGCAATTCCGATACCATGTTCCGAAAGTACGTAGCCCATGAAATCAATCTTCTCCATATTGAATTGACATTTCTCAATGTTCAAAGTCATTCCTGAGTCTTCTAAACGTTTCAACACTAACTCTAGGTTACGTCGATGCTCTTGTTCTGTTGATCCATGGACCACAACATCATCATATATCGCTTTCACACCAGGTAGGTCTCCTAATGTCTGTTGAATGATTTTATTATACATCTCAGGAGCACAGCTCACTCCAAACAATAAAAGTTTGTATCGATAAAGACTTCTAGGTGTCATAAAGATAGTTATTTCTCTAGAGTCTGGGGTAAGCTCTAATTGATGATAGGCCCACTTGATATCTAGTTTACTGTAAACTTTGCTCTGATTCAAGTCTTGCAAGATTTCATCAACAGTAGGATTTGATATCTCTCACGAATGACTGCTTCATTAGCTCGACGCATATCGACACACATACGAATATCTGAATTCTTCTTCGGTACCACCACAATAAGCGATACCCACTGACTTGGCCCTTTAACTCTCTCGATAACATCCATCTTTTCACGTTCATCCAGTTTCTGGTCTAACTTACTGCGTAAATGGTAAGGTACTCTACGTACAGATTGTCTGACAGGATGTACGGACTCATCAATTGGAATTTTAAGTTGGGAGTTTTTCAGTTTTCCAAGTCCCTTGAACACTTTTGGATATTTTCCTAATATCTCTGTTTTAATGTCCATGCTATTCACAGTGTGCACTGGTGCAGCAGTACTTGTCACTTGAATCTGTAGTACTCCAAGCTGGGTAGAAGTATCATAGCCTAGGAGAGCTTGCTTGTCCACTTTCTTCTACAACAAAGAATTCAGCTGACACACAACAGTTTCGAGTACACACATCAGCAAAAAAACTTCCTGCAACGGTCACTGGTTTGTTACTACCATAGGGATACAGTTTCTTTGACGATGTTTTTGTCTGTCTGTGACATTTCACTTTTTGTCTCCAGTTGTTCCCATAAGTGTCTGTCAATAACGGTCACTAAGGCTCCTGAGTCGCTGATCTCTTTTTTATCAAGACCCCCAATACTAACACTAAAGTCATTCTTTGCAACATCCCGCTTCTGAATAGTAAACACATAAGTTCTCTCGGACTCCTCCCCATCACCATGTTCTAGTTCTGAAGTTTCAATATTTCGGACTGCTGCCTTCTTGGTTTTGTGCCATTTTGTCTTTGACTTTGTGTTGCAGCATACTTCATAATGCCCTTCCATGTGACATTTCCGACACTTCTGTCCTCGTGCTTGACATTTGGAATCCGTGCGAATGTGACCGTATTTACCACATGCGAAACACTTTTTGTCTTGTTTATCCTGTTGTTTAGACTCATGTTTATGTTTGTATCTACTCCCTTTGTTAAGAAGAAGGTATGGTTTTAGCTTTATTGTGCCCTAAAAATTTAATGTTTTCAAAAAAGTTTAGAAACTGGCTTAAATATTAGTTGAGTATATGACTGTAATAAATCAGGAAAGAATATAGCATGATGGAGTACCATTCTTGATATATGACGTCATTAATTTGATGCATTTCTCCATTTTAAACAGAAAAAGCCTCAAAATGACCAATTTCAAGGGTTATTTTCCTTCAGAAAATAGTGTCCACAGCCGACGCCCACGATAATTTTTAGATATGTTGTGTAAAATTCTTTGAAAAATCACATATCTCAAAATCTTTGTGTGCGATGCCTGTGGACAATATTATCTGAAAGAAAATTCCATTGAAAATTGATGTCTTCTGCAACTTTTTAAGAAAATACGGGAAAATGCACAAGTTTATGACGTCACAATTAGCATCTGGAAGGTCATGTGAGAAAAAAGATTTGTATGATCTTTCTGCATGGAATTTCAATAATTCAAAAAGCATGAGTTTTAATTTTTTACATCACTTTTATTTTTAAGAAAAACACTGGGCAAGATTTGTATTGAAACCGTACCTTGTTCTTTCTTGCTCTGGTTTGTGTTCCATAGTCACCGCCCTTTTCTCAGCTGCTTCAAAACCCTGTGCTATTTCCTTCAGTTGTTTCAGTGTCACATTATTTTTCTCTAACAGTTTCCTTCTCAATCTTTGAGAATAACACTTCTCTATCACTTGATCACAGGATATTTTCATCAATATCCGTAAAGTTACAATAAACAGCTTTCTGTCTCAGTCTAGTAATAAATTGCTCAACAGTTTCTGTCGCTGTTTGTGCCATAGCACGAAATTGTGATCATTCAAACGTGTGATTTACCTAACGTAAAGTGTTCATTCAATGTCGCTAACGCCACGCCATACACGTTCTCTTCGTTCGCCCGGTTCGTGAACTTCCAGCGTGTGGAAAATATCATGTACGTCCATCCCTGCTTCGTGTAATAATAGAGCCTTCTTTTTTGCTGTTTCTACGATACCCTTTCCGCCTGTCGCCCGCATGGCGCAGTGGTTAGAGCGTCTGCTCTAGAGTCGCGGAGTAAGGAGTTGATCCTTACGTCGCGGGTTCGAATCCCACTGTGGGACGTGGAGACCGGTCCTCCGGATGAGACCGTATAAACCGAGGTCCCGTGTCGCAGTAGGTGCTGGCACGAAAAAGATCCCTCACTGCTCAATGGCCGTAAGTGCCGAGTATAGGACAAAATTTGCAGCTCTCCACCGGCAAATGGTGGCGTCTCCATATGAGTGAAAAATTCTCGAGAGGGACGTTAAAAGACATACAAACAAACCCTTTCCGCTTGCAAAGAGCTAAAATGCCCTTGCCCACCGTGTCTAACGGATTCCTAACGAATTCACATCTCCATGTGGGTCAAACTTATCAATCCTACTTACATCTGTCAAAACAGGTTTAGATTCTGCCATTGCTTGACTCCTTCTTTATCCTCGTCGCCAGATGTAGTGTCTCATATAGGATAAATATCAGATTTAACCAACTGACTGAATACACACGTGTACAGTTAATCAGCCATACTTTTATTATTACATCAACGTCCTGTCAATTACAAGGGAGATAAATCAACTAAGTAATTATTCAGAATTATCTTTTTTAGAACATAAATAAGAATGAAACTATAATTAATCATACACTACAGTTGGCACGTTAAAGATCCCTCACTGCTCAATGGCCCTGAGTGCCGAGTAAAGGTCAAAATTTGAAGCCCTTCACCGGTATACGGCGACGTCTCTATATGAGTGAAAAATTCTCGAATGGGACGTAAACCAACGTACAATCAATCATAAAAAGAATTGTGCCACTGATGCATCTCCATAGTTTCTCATATCAAACTTCGACAAACTTGCAAACTTTACATTTGTAGACTTGTGAATTGTCTTTGTGTTTCATTCAGAGCGCGGAAATACAGATTCCGGAAAACAAAGTTTACCACATCAAAAATACACACATTCATAGTATAAACTCAAAGTCAACACAGTTGTACATGTATTTTCATAACTACATGCTTGGATGTCGGAATGTTACCTACTTACATATGTAACCTTTGAAACTGATACAATTGCAAGTTTGGATTTACAATCTTACAAGTCTGGATTTTTGAACACGATTACCTTCCATACAAGAGGTGCTTACTCCTCCATGGCACCTGATCCACCCTCTGTTGATTTTTTTTTTCGAGGTCCATGTTTGTTCTGCTCCCGATTTGTATTTATTCAATGGACTTTTGAGCATGATTACGGTTTGTTATTTCCATATTTAATTATAACGGTTTAAACTTAAAGCCAACTTAAATGTATGAGATGTCAAATAAATAACGTCATGGGTACGTGACGTTACCACAGTTGTGAAGTTATTAAATATTGCGCGTAAATCGCCCTGTGTTATGTTATATAAACGGATATTCAGTGATTTGTAATTAATATGGAATTTATTTTACGAGTGCGGCAAGATATTTTTAATATTATAAAAAAAAAATCCTGTTTCACGAGTGACGTTATAAATTCTTTATTCAACCACAAAAACATAGGAGTTTTGTTTATTACCTTTTCTTTGATTATCCATTTCCCTCTGGCATTTCGTAACACCGTTATCGGCTGTGACGTCGTAGTTGAGCGCTAACTTTAGGAGCGATTAACAGATTGAAAACAATTTAAACATGGAATTTTAACATCTTTGAAGAAGTTTTGGCAGTTTAAGTATCTGTCAGGATACGCTGATTCTACAGAAAAGTGCTCTGAAGTTGATATTGAACAGATGTTAGAGTTCCTCATTTACAAAATTTATTTAGTCTTCGGAGAACAGGTCTTCCAACAAACTGTTGGAATATCGATGGGCACTATATGCGCTCCTTTATTAGCCGATCAGTTTTAATATTCCCATGAGGTAGAATTTATTCAAAAATGTTTTATTGACTATAGAGGATAAGGACCAACTAACAACTAAATTGTATGACAAATGAGATGACTTAAGCTTTTCTTTCGCCAACTTTCCTTGTTAATGCAATACCACGCTATCACCTGCATATTGTGTTTACATCTCCCAACTTATTCGATATTCAAGAGCATGCTCCAAGTACAATAAATTTTAAAGGCGAGGCAGGGTACTAACAGATAAGTTGATGTTACAGGGATTTCAACAGCCTCGTTTAAATTCAGCATTTCGTAAATTGTATTGTCGTTTAAATGACCTTGTCAACAAATATAACCTATCACTGGGTCGTATGTTGGCTGAATTTTCCATGCCAATAGGTAGGCCTCTCCTTTTAGTCCCGTACCGGTGAAACCGGAGGGGACTATAGGTTTCCTCTGAGTCTGTCCGTCCGTCTGTCTGTCTGTCCCTCTGTCTGTCTGTCAGTCTGTCCCACTTGGTTTTCCACACTTTTTTCCTAAACGCTTCCAGATATTGAGCTGATTTTTGGTATGTGAGTGTATCTTGATGTTACAGATCTGTACTGAAGCTCAAGTACTGGGATGCCATCATCATCATCTGTGTGGCACTGAAGGCGAGAAAGTGGAACATCGCCATCTTCATCTGAACCATCCCTGGAAGGCAAAATCTTTACATGTCGATAATAATTTTCTCCACACGCTTAATGTAGTGGTGTACCAGCTGTTTCCTGTAGTGAGCTTTGAAAGCTTTAACTATTGAAGCGTCCGTGGGATGTATGTGGGCAGTGGTGTTCGGAGGCAGGAAATGAAGAGTCACATTCCTAAGCAGAATATCACATTGAGTATGACTGACATCGATGTCCTTTCTTTTCTTCTCGCACGTCTCATCTGACGGTCAAAGTCTTTTAACAACTCCATGAGTAGGTCCAATGTCATCCAAGCATTCTGTCTATATCTCAAATTTTTGCTGTAGGTCCAAGTCTGTAAAACAGCCCAGTTTCGTCCAGGTTGAATATGTCATCTGGTTCTTGGTGTGGAACACGCTGACGATCTGTCGTCCTGTCTGTACAGCCGTCATGTCTGCACTTTCAGCTTCACCTTCGTAGAGTTTTCTTTTTATTACTCGACGATTTTGAATCTGTGAAGGTAGCTTCTTGAATACTTGAAATCTGCAAGCTGTTCACCTAGTTGTCTGATTTTTGTAAGCAAAATCTTATCGTTGATTGCGGCATGATCGGCTGATATGTCCGTAAAACACAAATAGAGGGCGTCATGTAGTTGCTGATGCTTTGGATTCCTGGACTTTGTTAGGCACTCAGAGTCAGCTGGAACAGCTAGCCACATTTCTTTAATAACATCACCAATGGTTGACTTTCATGAAAAGGCTACTATATTAATTATAACATATCATAAATCAATAAAAAATTATTATTATTTTTAGATATGAAGATTGATATTTTTTATACCTTCTTATCAAATTCAACTAATGGCTTCAGAAAATCTGCAATCATTTAAAAGTTAAAAACATTAAAATTTAACATTAAATAATAATAATAAAAACTTACAAAAAAAATGATTAAAAATGAAATATATGGAGATACATGAAACGAACAATATTCACATTAAACAATAACAAGATGTGTTTGTGAAACACTGATGCCCCCGTATGGCATCTTATGGCGAAGGTTAGAGTTTCTCAAATGCAAGTCAAAATCCAGGCCAAAAGATAGAAAATGTTAAATTTGAAAGCCCTAGCTGCAGCTGTTCAACAGTTATGGCCAAGGTTAAAGTTTTTTAAAAGTAAGTGAAACATCAAGGTCAAGGTCAAAGTTGTTGGTATCCAAAGGAAGGTCTTGTCACAAGGATTACATATGTAAAGTATGAAAGCCCTAGCACCAACCATTCAAAAGTTATGGCCAAGGTTAAAGTTTTTTTGAAAGTAGGTCAAACTCCTAGGTCAAGGTCAAAGGGTCAAAGAAATTGATATCCAGAGGAAGATCTTGTCACAAGAAATACACATGTGACGTTTGAAACCCCAAACACCAACTGTTCAAAAGCTATGGCCAAGGTTAGAGTTTCTCAAAAGTAGGTCAAACTCCAAGGTCAAGGTCAAAGTTGTTGGTATCCAAAGAAAGGTCTTGTTACAAGAATTACATATGTGAAGTATGAAAGCCGTAGCTTCAACCGTTCAAAAGTTATGGCCAAGGTTAAAGTTTTCCGAAAGTAGGTCAAACTCTAAGGTCAAGGTCAAAGTTGGTGGTATTCAAAGGAAGGCCTTGTCACAAAGAATACACATGTGAAATTTGAAACCCCAAGCACCAACTGTTCAGAAGTTATGGCCAAGGTTAAAGTCTCATAAAATTTTGCAAACGTGGGTCAAACTCCAAGGTCAAGGTCAAAAGGTCAAATATGATGGTACCCAAAGAAAGATCCTGTCACAAGGAATACACATGTGAAATATGAAAGTCATAGCTCCAACCAATCAAAAGTTATGGGCAAGGTTAAAGTTGACAACAGATAAACAGACAAACAGACAGACAGGACAAAAACAATATACCCCCGGGATCTTTCGATCCAGGGGCATAAAAATTTTGGAGCAGAGCAAACACGGACCTCTTAAACATCAGAGGTGAGATCAGGTGCCATGGAGGTGTAAACATTTCCTGTCAACCGGTCACACCTGCCGTTCGCTCTTTGTCATGAATGTAATTGAATTAAGTTTTTTAATCTCCAAAATTAATATAACTTGTGTTGAATACATACAATTGATTTTCAATTTCATCTCAATTATACTGCCACTCATACTTAAATTAGTTCTTGATAACACTACTTGCATCTATACTTATAAATTAATAAATTTTGCAAATAAACTCCGAAACGGGTGTACCAGAGTTCTTACTTACTTCTCTAACAATACACTAGATAGAAGATGATGTCCGTAAACTATATTTAGATTTCACTCGCATGGTAAGTATTGTACATTAAAATAAAAGTCTACTTTCATTTTCTATAAACAGCCATGGAATAGCAAAAAAAAAACGTGAGTAGGGTGGCGTTTCCGGTTGGCGGATCTAAGTTACTGGCAATTTTGAATGAAACTGACAACAAGCAATCGTTAATTTATTTCATAAAACGTCAACACTGAATTACTCAATCAAAACTTGATTTAAATGACATAAAAGAAATAAGTTGTGATAACCGATTAATAGGGAAATGTGCTAATTATTTTCGTCATTCACCGATCGTAATGTTGAGGAAAGCTTCTAGAGCATCATATAGCACCGAGCCCGATGTTAAAAAAAAATACAAACAAATACCTGTATGAACATAAAAAAAAGCTTTTGTGTGAATGGTCATTGAAATAATGGTAAATCATTGATAACACTATAAGCTGTGAATAAATTTATGTATCGAAATATATTTACATATATGTAATAGGTTTTCCTAATAAATTAATCAGTAAAATTTGTATACATTCCTTACTGAGAGTATCGTGGCAACGAACCCGAAGTACAATTTATATTTCGTAATAACCTTGCTAACACGGAAAGAGAAGAAAATGAATGAATAAGGTATTGTTCAAATAAAAAAAAGCTGTAAAATTTTGTGCTTAATCAATACATTTCATTTTTTGTGTGTGTCTGAATACAGTCTTTTGTATCAAATACTCGGATTATCCATAGGGCTTCAAAAGCTAATTTTTACACAGACCCTTGAGTCTTGGTTTATAAATATGCATGTACCTTATTGATGTGTAAAAAAAAAAGTAAAGTACATTTTTATATATCAATAAAGTACATACATATTTATAAAACAAGACCCAATTGCCTGTAAATTTTACCCCCCCCCCAAAAAAAAAAGAAAAATCAATTTATCAGTAAAATGTGCATATTCTCTGCTTTTATCCTTGACGAAAATGAAATAAGAGCATCTGAAGTACAATATCCATAACATAGTATAACAGGGGTCACAATAAACGTCAATTAATGAAACTATTATTTTTCAAGTTTTTACAAAAAGGGGGTGGGGTGGAGACGTGCATCTACTTTAACGGGATTTTGAACAAAGTATTTCTTCCCGCTATTAGCCTGTAGGCTGTCAGTAGAAACTACAATTTATTTTATGTCGGTAGTGGTATTAATTCAATATTCCCCGCGCTTGCGCGGGATTTCATCTAGTGTTGTAAATTGTAAAAATATTCATATACATTGTTTTTTTTATTATTATTCTTAAACTATCTTGAAAAATGAAGTTTTGATTATTGTTCTGGATCACTTATGATCGCCAAAAATTTAAATTTAAATTTCCTAGTAAGAAGTTAGCATTTTATATTAATTGCAAGTACATTTATCTCCCAAAGTAGATGAGTATATTATTACAATGCACAGACGATTTCACTTTTGAATTCAGTAACACACATTATTCTGTTCTATAATCCACTCTCCAGACCACATTAGGTATTAGTCAGAAACTCAGATTAATTAATTTGTTTGTATGTTAAACGATTCTTTCGAGAATTTTTCACTTATATAGAGACGCCAACACTTGCCGGTGGTGGGCTGGGATATTTAGACCTATACTCGGCACTTGGGGCCATTAAGCTGTGAGGGATCTATTTTGTGCCAACACCTACTAAGACACGTGCCCTCGGTTTATCAATCTCATCAGAAGGACCGGTCTCGACATCCCGCAGCGGGATTCGAACCCGCGACGAAAGGATCAACTCGTTACTGCGCAACTCTAGAGAATTTTGCAAATGGCCAATAACAAGGTAAGTAAGTTTACGAATTCCATTTTTATTGAAAGAGCAACTGTCTGTGATGTCAAGAAGCCTGGAGTTTAATTTAACACGGGGAATGGTTGTATAAAGTGCTGAAAAGTCGTACGTTTTGATGTTGTTGGTTTTGGTAAAATTATGTGATTACAAATTTTCTTAAGGTTTCTTGAAGTTTTCAAGTATCCACATCTATTTACACCACTTCTGGAATATATTGTTGTACAGTATCCCTGTATTTCTCCTCCACTGCTGTAAATATATTAGTGAGGAGTAAAGAAAGAGGCTTGGTAGAACTTTACTAAAACCCGCTATGTATCTTTGTAAGGTTTTCAAAGTAGAGAATACATTGTCTACTGGGCATAACAGTGTAAATTTTTGACTTTTATTTTTTTAAATTGTATTCTTGGTACCAACGAAAAAAAAACGAAAGATCCATACCTGCCCAAGTATTCGTAAAGTTCTCTTAATAAATATTTTCTTTCATTTAATACTAACAGCTTTTTCCTTTTGGTTATTTTCCCATATTGTCCGTCTTTTTCGTCCGATGTAACACTGTAAAACTCCAATCGGGCCAAAACTTGTAGACAAGTCTTAGAAATATGATAAAATATACATTAAGTGTTTGTTGAGAGGGGATACTTTATAAAACAGATTATACGAGATTTTTCTCGTTAAACACTTCATTCAATTCTCCTTTTTTGTAAAAGTATTTTTTTATATTCATATTGAAAGAAAAGGTGTCCAAATCAAGATTGGCAAAGTGTCCAAGTTCATCATAATTAGCTGCATTCTCGACTAAGCTACTATCAAATACCTGATAAAAAGATCATGCCTCTATTTTCAGACAGATCTCAAATTCTGTTTAATCACAATCATTACAAGTTTTTTGTTCAAAATAATTACAGAATAATCTTTTCAATTTACAGAATATGCTTGAAATTTTGTCTCAATAATAATCACAAAGTAACAAAGAAAATTTTAATATAAATTCGCACGTCAGTTAATTAAAGGGGCCTGAAAGATTTGAAGTTAATATTTTCTCAAAAAATTACTCTATAATACTTGTATGTTGCTTCAGCATTTTACACCGAAATATGATAAAAGCGTGTTCAGAAACTTCTTTTATCTGGAAATTATTAAAATATGAATTTCGGGAAGCGATTGATTGACATATCCTTGCATTTCAAAAAGTAAAATTTATCCATAATACTTAAGAAAAGTAGATATTTTGTTTGTATTAATGAAAAATATTTAAACTTTAATCCAAAAATTCAGATTAGAAATGTGAGAAAGCAAACTCAACTCACCAGTATTGCAAGTCTATGCCATGTGATGTGTGCAGAATTTAACAAATTGAACGCACCCGGTGAAACGTAAACATTAACAATAACAGAGCTCTTGCCCTGTTTACAAAAACAGATGTTTGACGTAATGTAAAGAAGAATGTCGTCACTGAATTCCAAGAGTATTCGTGCAAGTTCGATTCATTTAACAGTTTTTTTTAATATGCAAAGGAATTTAAAATGTAAACAGTGCAACTGTGTCCAGGACCCTTTAAAAAATGGTAAAATAAACATTTATTTATATTAAGAAAGGATTCAAAAGAAGAGAATTAGAGGAATAAGAGGAAAAGTATATGATTTTATACAACAAAACTTGACGAAAAGATTTTGAAACTGAAGAATTCAATGTTATTCCTTCATATGTCATTCTTTTAAAGAAATCACTGTTGATATCCGTTTGGAAATACCCTCGGTTCTTGCAGGGAGGACAGGGCCATTGGCATTCACAATTTGCTGGAGAGTTTCGAATGTAAATATTCGTCCAATCACTGGAAACTATGGTTCTCCCCTTTTTAGCTTACCTGAGCTGAAAGCTCAAGTAAGATTGTCTCTCAAATTTTGTGTGACTGCCCGTCCTTATTTTAACTTATCACATTTTCGACTTCTCCAGAACCACTTGGCCAATTTCAACCAAACTTGCCACAAGGGGAAGGGGATTCAAGTTTGTTCAAATGAAGGACCAGGTCTTCTTTCAAGGGGAGATTATCAAAAATTCGTGAAAATGTGGTGGTACCTTTTAAGATGACTTCAGCTTTTCCATCTTCACCTTTCCGTATTTATTTAGTAATATCCCGCTATCACCTGCATATGATGTTTACTTCTCCCAACTTATTCGATACTCAAAAGCATGTTCCTTGTACGATCAATTTTAAAGCAAGGTCGGCTACTGACAGGTACGTTGATTTTAGAGGTATTTCAATAGCCTCAGTAAAAATCAACATTTCGCATATTCTATGGCGTTAAAATGATCTTGTTAGCAAATATAACATCATTGGATCTTAGTGTGGCTTACATATATCATACGTACTGTAACAACAATTGTTAGGATTGATTTTAATATTTAATTTGACTACGGAATGTTCCGTCTATCTGATCAGTACATAGGGCTCATGGCGGCTATGACCGGTCAACAGGGGATGCTTACTCGTCATTGGCACCTGATCCCCCTCTGGAATTTCCAGGGGTCTGTGTTATTATACCCTTTTCACAGATTTGTATTGTTTATACACATGTTGATACGTTTTGTGTAATAAAATTCTCATAGATAGTATATATTTTGGTAAGGAAAGAGTAATCTAATCTATGAATCATGACCTCTGTACTTACAGATAAGAAAATGATTGAAATTTTCACTCATGTAGAGACGTCACCATACACCGGTGAAGGACTTCAAATTTAGACCTTTACTCGGCAGTCAGGGCCATTGAATAGTGAGGTTTCTTTATCGTGCCAACGCCAACCGTGACAAAGGACCTTGAATTATAAGGTTTCATCCGAAGGACCCGCAACTTTCACTTCAAAGTGGCGAGCGTTTGCCGAAGGAAGAGTTGCTCCTTTTTTTAACGACTTAGGTCATTCGCGGTCTTGACTCGATCACAGATAAGTTGATTGATTGTACAATGTATGTTTATGTTGTATAACTCCCATTCGAGAGTTTTTCACTCGTACAGCATATACATGTACCTATACTAGCCACTCAGGGTCATTGAGCAGTGAGGATTCTTCATCGTACCAACACCTACCGTGATACGGGACCTCGGCTTTTACGGTCTCTTCCAAAAGACCCCCGACTTCACTTCTAGTGCCGGGCGCTTGGCGAATGAACATTTACTACATATCTTTACGTCGAAGGTCTGACGCGGCGCGGCGAACGAGAATCGAACCCGGGCCTCCTGATCACGAAGCGAACGCCCAACCACTAGGCTACCATGAAAGGTAATACAGTTAAGAGAATGTAACGTGAATAAAGTACGTTTAAAAGTTAGTGAAGGAGTAATGCCATTTAAAAAAAAATACATGAATATTATTGCTACATCTTTTATTTTGGACATTTAATGTAGAAACATGGGGCCACGTTTCATGTGTCAAGTCAGTAAAGTTATAAGGATTTCAACGATAATACGTCTATTGAATACTTTTTCACAAATTTTTGTAAAGGCTAGCCTACATGGAAAATGCTTAATTTCTAATTTACTATCTGTCCATTGTCAAAAGGCACTATTAAGATTAAAATAAGCAAATTTCTATGCATTTATTGTTTGAAATTCTTCTGTAAAAAAAGTTCCTAAGAAAACATTTTAAAAATGCATTTGACTTTTTCTTCTTTTAATAACAATAATTAACTGATGTATACGGTATACCATATTTATGAATATAAAGATGAATATTAAACACACATTGTGAAAGATATTAATCGTGTCACTTTGGAATCCAAATAATAAGGAACGTAATTCCTTAAGGTAAGTTTGTTGAATCTGTGGTGAAAATTCATTATTTATTTAAAAATATTCCTATCTGCTCCTGTGTATATAAAAGGCAAACCAATTTGCAATAAGCAAAGGTATTTTTTCTAGGATTGTAAAATTTTGGACCACTTGATCAAGTGTTTTTGTGCTGGGCAGGACTTTGCCAAGATGTATTCAGAAAAGTAATTCCCCTTTCTTTTGCACTTACGATATAATTAGTCACTGTAAATAATGTTATGAAAAGGTCAGTTGAATAATAGAAATGTACAAGATTTTTTATAATACATAATTTAAGGTATGCCACTCGTCATTTTTTTAAAAAGTTTATTTAGAACCTTTAACTTCAAAACTATTTATTACAATTCAATTTTTATAACATATTTAAATTAAACAGCGCAAATTAATCAACATTCAATTAAAAAACTGCACACAAATTCAGGAAGCAAGATTTATGAGGGACTATTTCTTGTGGTGGAAGGATATTTAGAAGAAAATTCTTCAAATATATATTACATTTGTTAAATTTAATATCTTGGAACTTTAGCCCCACATATTTTACTTAGAGAATATCTTCCGTTATGATGTGCTAGGAATATTAAATATAGGTCTCAATTTATAATTCTAGAACAATTTTTACACATTCACTAAACAGACTTTATCGATAAATGAAGATATATTAAAGAAGTCAAGATAAAATTTACACTGTTTTTGGCCTGAAAATCGCACATTTTGACCAATATCTCGAAATTTACATCATTGTCCCCAACTTTTTCTTTCATTATTTTAATAAAAAAAACACGATACTTTCAACCGATCAGCATTTAAGTCATAAAAAATTTGATACAGGAAAATATTTTATTGCCTATTCACATTTATTATACCCCAAATATGATACATTTTTTAGTAAAAAAAAAAGTCATATAATAATAAATGCGCATTAATTTGCATGATTTGTTCAATGATAAATATCATTCAAACTATTTTACGTAAAATAAGATTATATTTATTGCCAAAATTACATCTGATAAAGAATGATAGAGATTAAAGTGTTTAACCAAAGAGTTACAATTTAAGTGCAAAAAAGGTCAATTTAATTGTATCGTACACTGTAGCTCAGTAAGATGCACACTGACACCCCCCCCCCCCCATTTTCTTTGCGATTTTGAGTCAAGCTATATGTGTACTTATCTTAAATACACTTCTAAGAAAAACCTTTATATAACTAATTTCATGAGTGACATACCTTAAACAATGCTTTAATAGTTTTCAATGGTGACATGGATTTTTAAATAAAAGTTAAATAAATAAAAGACATAAAAATTTGTCTTTGTACATTAAATGTTCTTCAAAGACGAAGAGAGACCATGTGAGAGAGAATTGGATGGGTTTACTTATAGTGCTTATTCGCAAGCACTATTGTTTTGTTTTGAATGCATGGCGATAGTGACAGATTAGTGCAAATACAGGCAAGTAAAAAGATATACTTTAAGATCTGACACTGAGTAATAATTACTTTATTGATCTCAACAAACTTCTTCCCCTTTGGCAACAAAGCTTCATCTTCAAGTTTATTTTATTATATTTACATTTGCCGATGTGTTTCCTTTTATGACAGTACTAATTAAATTGACTTTCACTCCTCCTTGGCACCTGATCCCACCTCTGATGTCTGGAGGTCCGTGTTTGCTCTGCTCCTATTTTGTATTGTTGAATGGACTTTTGAGCTTGAATAGTGTTCGTTATCTCCATATATTTCACTTTCAGTTTTCAATGACATGCAGTTGGTCACATGATAAGACTTTCTTGTGTATGGAAAGCAAACTGCACGAGCCATTTGGAAAGTTCGTGACGTCACATGACGTCGTAGGTATGATTTGTTGCATTTCCATAACAAAGTCTAAATAGTGCCCATTTTTCCTTGTAGTACGAATAAAAGTAAAATATAAATATAAGAAATAAAATATCATTTTTCAGAGTTTCATTGGGATATGACATGAAGTCGGTACGTGATCAAATCTACTATGACGCCCTTCGGGCGTTATAGAATTTGATCACGTGACCGACTTCATGTCATATCCCAATGAGACTCTAAAAATGATATCTTATTTTTTAATTATACTGTGATCCCTTACAGGGTTGAATTATACTTGGGTGACTGTTAAAGCCTTTGGGCCTCTTGTTGTATTTTATTTTGGTGATATAATTCGATTAAATAAGTTTTCTCTACAGAAATCACATTGACGATATCTTCATACATGTATTCACGACCAGTCACGATGTCCTACTGGTGGGGCGTTCGCTTCGTGATCGGGAGGCCCGGGTACGATTCTCGTTCGCCGCGCCGCATCAGACCTAACACCTGAAGATCGCCAAGCGCCGGCACTAGAAGTGAAAGTCGTGGGTCCTTAAAAACCGAGGTCCCGTGACACGGTAGGCGTTGTCACGATAAAGGACTCTCAATGGTCCTGAGTGCCGAGTTTAGGTAGAAATTTGAAGCTCTTCACCGGTATATGGTGACATCTCTGTATGAGTGAAAAAATTCTCAAATGAGACGTAAAACAACATACAATCAATCAATTTTCTTTTTTAATTGTTGTTGAAAAAGTGAAAAACACAATTTATTGTATACAACCGTTACTTTAAACTCGAGATCTAAAATAAGGAAAGAACACAAAGTCCTAAAACAACTGCGAACAGGCTGGTATTTCTCCATGCGGCACTTGTTTCTCCTAAAAAAGCACATTGAAATATTTAAACGAAACGTAATCCTTTGAAAATTGAAGTTGTTAATACTATTTAAAATCAATGATAAAAAAAATGTCTCACCACATTTATTAACCAACAGTTGATTTTGGACATCCATTGTTGTTTCATTTATCATTTGGATCATGTGATCTGCATAAGAAGTACTAGGACGATACGTCTTGCAATGGGGAATTATTTTATTTAGGCAATTCAGGTAGTTGTTTCCAGCACTATGTATCAAAAGAAAAAGTAAAGAAAGTAACAGTATATTCCTCATCAATCAAAAACACGTCTGATTATTTGTAAAAATATAGATACCAGATAAGAAACAGAATTTTTAACCTGGGGGTGTCAGAGGAATTCCAGGTTAATTCTCCCCCTTAATTAAATCGATGAATGATTTAATTTTGTATTCTCTTTACAGTATGTTAGATATACAGTAAAACACGCGAAGTTCAAGGTTTTTTTTTACTACACTAATTATATAATAGTGTTGTACTTTGCATGCACTATGCCTAAATAGTAGTCAGGGTTTGACACATGGTGCACGAGCCGGAGGCGAGTGCACTATGTGTCAAACCCTGACTACTATTTAGGCATAGTGCATGCAAAGTACAACACTATTGTTATTATTATGCTGACTTTTGTATAAAAACGACAATATTTTCTCCCTTTCCAATGTTTCATCACATCTTACATTCATGTTAGTACACCCCTATTATGACGTCACATTGTGCTACATGTACGTCATAATCTTTTATCTTTAATATTTTGAATGTTCCATGTATCAGATAGAGAAATTTAGTTGTGTGAAGGGTAAAAAATTGCAAGATACTATTTTATAAAAATTATTTTGTTTATTTTTTTTCTTTTAGTGTAAAATCTTTGAAACTTAGTTTATATATATTATAATACAGTGTTATAGATAACGGCGTCTGTAGCGTAATCGGTAGCGCGTCGGACTGATAATCTTGGGGTCGTGAGTTCGATCCCCGGCGTGGGCGCTGTCGGATTTTCTTCAGAAAAAGAAGCCGTGCTCTATTTCGACATAGTATGCTTACGCTATATATATCCTTAGACCACTATGCGAAAATAGTTGGGTATTGACTATGTAGAGACAAGCTGACAGGAAGCATAATAATTCATTATATTCGTTAAGCTCACAGTGTATTTTCAAGTCACGGGCCGGAATGAAAATCACTTAAAGTGTGCTGTAAGTGTAATGCCCTGTTCACACGGAGAGTTTAATTCGAATTAAACGTAAGTTACTGCGAATTAAATTTAAACTGCGTTCACACGGAGAATTTAATGCGAATTAATTTAATTTGAATTAGTTTACTGCGCATTAAATTACTTCGCATTAGCTCCGTGTGAACGCTAAGCGAAGCTAATTCGAATTAAATTTTGACGCATGCGTCAAAGTCATAGGCCACATGTCGATGGTCAAATATAGGTACTTGTGCTATTTTTGAGTGGAAAACAAAGGAAAATAATTTTAATCACTTAAATGTGTAAGACACTATGACATTATGTCAAATGTATCTGCTCTGCACAATATGACGTGATTTGTAAATGACGTCATAATAGCCTTACTGAATAGCCTTGTTGTAGAAGTAAAATTATAATTCGCATTAGTTTCCTTCGCATTAGCTGTCGTGTGAACGCAATTTATGCCCTGTTCACACGGAGAGTTTAATTCGCAGTAAATTAATGCGAGGTAAACTAATGCGAATTAAACTAATGCGAATTAAATTGCGTTCACACGACAGCTAATGCGAAGTAAACTAATGCGAATTAAATTTTTATTTCTACAGTAAGGCTATTATGACGTCATTTTGCGAATCACGTCACATTGTGCCGAGCAGATACATTTGACCACTGATTTGACATAATGTCATAGTGTCTGTACACATTTTAGTGATTATCATAATTTTCCTTTGTTTTCCACTCACAAGTAGCACAAGTACCTATATCTGACCATCGACATGTGGCCTGTGACTTAATTCTGCCCTTATGCATGCGTCAAAATTTAATTCGAATTAGCTTCGCTTAGCGTTCACACGGAGCTAATGCGAAGTAATTTAATGCGCAGTAAATTAATTCGAATTAAACTAATTCGCATTAAATTCTCCGTGTGAACGCGGTTCAAATTTAATTCGCAGTAACTTACGTTTAATTCGAATTAAACTCTCCGTGTGAACAGGGCATTAATTCGCATTAGTTTAATTCGCATCATTTTACTTCGCATTAATTTACTGCGAATTAAACTCTCCGTGTGAACAGGGCATAAGTGTCATGCAATTCATTATAATTGTGAAACATGTAGTAAAAAGCGCCTTTTACTGTACGCCGAAACAATTTATTGATATAAGAGAATCATTCCGATGCCATATCAGCACCAAGTTCTGTTTTTAATGTTATGGTTACGATTTATTGCATCCATTGCATTATTAGCCAGCTAAAGGTATACCTACCTGCAACTAAATACCTCATCACCGCCCGCATGGATTCTGTCGACTTTATATTCTCCGTCACACACAAGCATTTCGTGAAAGGAACAGGTAGTGCTTATATAGAAAGCTATCTATGCATCACTTCCTGAATTACGGAGAAATAAATTAATATGGCAGTTTCCTTAAATAATGGAAAATTTTAAAGAATATATATAATTACTTTCCAAATAGAGGTCTTTATATATCCAATCGTTTTGTTTACCTTCATGGAAGATGATGAAATTTAAACATGCAATACATATAATGATTGAAAGTTTTCGCATTATCATCATTTACCTGTGAAAAAAAAATTGAAATGGTGTCAGTTTGGAAATCGAATTTTAAATTCATATTACAAGGTGTTCTTTAATGCTCTACAAGGGAAGGATTTGATATGATGCTGATGTAATGCTTTAAACAAGGGTATTTCTAAAATAACAGTTAGAAAACTACATTTTTGTAAATTTGTAAATCGCTAACAGCATATGTAGATCAGTAGGAAGCAGATTTGAAATAAATCACCAACGAGGAGACATTCTTGCTTTAACTTAATTTACAGATATATTTTGTTACGATAATAGTTTTTTTGGTTGAATCAATTTTTGTTTAATTGAAACGAATTTATTAGGAATGACTTGCTCCAAACTCACCTTCCAGAGCTCAAAACAACGTTAGCGCATTTGAAATTCTTCATATGATACTGTGGAATTATTAAAATTCGTGGGGGCCAATTTTTGTGGATTTCTTAAATTTTACAGGTTCGTGGGGACGTAATTTCTACAAAAGGAAAAAAATGACTTTGTAACCATAGTTTATTCATTCGTGGAGTATGTTAGTTCGTGGGTGAGAGGTACCCATGAATTCTACGAAAATTGAGCCACCACGAAATCTAATGATTCCCACAGTAATAAGTAAGCTCGCGGGCTGTCTAATATGTAAATGAATAAACGCTTGTAATATCATATGGAAAAGTGGTGTTAATTTTGCTTATATGCATAGCAGCCATATTGTATTTAATATTGCAGGTTTCTGTCCAGTGCATTATATAAATTAAATCGGATCATTCATTTGGAGTAGAATTATTATTGATTGTAACTCTAATGTTCAATACTTTATGTTGCTGCCTTACCATCCTTGTATATTTCTGTTAGTTTTAGTTTTAAGACATACCTATATATAGCTTTTTGCTTAAATGATGACCTGCATTCCTCGGAACATTCTAGATGAACAAACCAGTTTTATTTTTCGGGGATACGGACCAAAATTACTTCATTATTGTATTATCTTGTCTGTCAGATTTTAAAACTAATGTTTGACTATTGTCCAGTCAGTGTTTTTTTTTTTTTTGGGGGGGGGGGGGGGTAAACAAATAATCTTAGTCGGTGATACGAGAAATGAAATATGGAGTAATGCTCAAAGTCAATTTATAAAATACAAATCGGGAGCAAAGCAAACACGGACCTCCAAAAAATCAGAGGTAGGATCAGGTGCTATGGATGAGTGAGTATCCCCTACTGACCGATCACAACCGCGGTTGTCATGATCGGGAAAACATGATCGAAAAAAAACGTAGACAATTCAATGTGTAAATAATGGCCTAACAATTAGTATGGAATACATCAGTATTAATAAAATACTCAAATATGTATCAGCAGTGATAAAAGGCAGTTCATTTCTTTTCTCGCACATGCTTATTATATTCTAAGGAATTATATGCATTTAATTAGTAGTTTGTTAATATTCAAGCACTGAAAATTAAATTTTGGAGATCTCGGACGTCTATGCCGACAAATAAAACCTTATTTATATAAGAATTGTATATTCATTGATTGCATGTCCCATGTGAGAATTTTTCACCCATAAAGAGAGGTTCACCTAGTTAACCAGGTGTGTCCCGAATTCTGACCTTTGCTTGGCGCTTACATCCGTAGCTGAGAGGGATCTTTATCGTGTCAACGCCTTTCGGGACCTCGCTTATTACAGGTGCCATCCGAAAGACCTGTGACTTTGTCTTCTAGTGTCAGGCTATAACAAGAACAAAAATCGAACCCGGGCCTCCCGATCAATGAACGTAACACTTCACCGAAATTGTACAGCTAAATTGAGGGAACGTCTTGAGCATGATTTGTTTTTCACTGTACTTATGACGTTGCGTATATCCTTTATTTGTGCTATGTCATATTAAATGTAGGTTCTATAGATTTTGAAACACTTGATAAGAAAAGTACTCTTTTAGGGTGATCTTTATTTAACTATATATTAGAAAATCAACAACCCTATCAATACATTCATGTATTTGAATAAATTGTTATCACAGAAATGTTGTGATGTGAAAATGAAATCGATTACTGTAAAGAAATATCATACCTTTTCAAAAATAAAAATCCAGTTTCGTAGCTAAGCGGGTGTTGTTTTCCAAATATCCAAGGTGTTGGCAACCCCTCGACTTCTTTATATACATTGCAACCAATGACTGTCTAATTTTTATTTCATTTTAAAACGAGCACTTACGTATTTAAAAACACTTTCAAGGTGCAGTATCAACTACGTCAGAAAGAAATAATATTAAAATTTTTGTTTTATGAATAGGTGTTTATTGACGACGATAAAGGTAATAATGGCATATAATTTCAATTACTGTAATTATGAAAAATTTATTTTCATAGTTCTAAGGATGATATTTGTAAACGTTATTTATTTTCACAATTATAAAAGTATCAATTCAGACTACCAATGAGTAGAAAATTGTTTTTGATTGTTTGTTATGTTTGTCGCTTAACTTCCCGTTCGAGAATTTTCCACTCATAAGGAGACGCCACCACTTGCCGGTGGAGGGCTGCAAATTTAGACCTATACTCGGCACCCAGGACCATAAAGGGATCTTTTTCGTTCCAGCACCTGTTGCGCTAAATAATTGATATATTTTTCTAAAATACCTAGGTGCAGAGAACAAGAGTTTTAGAAATATAAATGTCATTTGCTTACGCCTCAATACCGGAGTCATAAATGTCACAAATTTGAAGAATACACTCTTGCTCATTCATTTGTTTATACCCAGGAGCAGAGAAGTGTTTCAAAGAAGTAATGCATTTCCACTATATGATCACTCTAACTCCAAAAGTCTAGATCATGAGGCAATGAATTTCACGATCTTTTAAATGGCCGGCTTAATGCTTATTTCAAAACACTGCGGAGTACAAGCTAGTTTTTTGTGATTATGGATGTTGCCCAGCACTGGCTCTTTAAACCACCACGTGTGTCGGATGATAATTCTGACCCTGCCCGTCGGTTCCTTAAGCTTAAATTTGTAAACAAAGGTGTAGATGCTGTGAACATTAGTAATATTCTTAATCATTACAAAATTCAGTCTTGCATTCGACCATATTTGAAGGTGAAGTCCAACCGTGCATTTTCTAAGATATTCACAAACTGTTGCGTCCGAACTTTACAATTATAAACAAACCCTATAGTGCCTCGATATTGAACATTTAAAACAAACCCTCTTAAGTGTTCTTGCTCTTCTTCGTCTTTCGACTACAGTCCCGCTGAACACTTCATTACTGGTGATGTTAATAAAGTTGAAAATGAAGACCTTAAAGCATTGTAAAAGGTCCTAAATACAGGGATCCCTGATCTTTCTATTGACGCCGGAACTATATTTCCATTATGAATTCTGTCGAAGAGTATGCCAAACGTTGGGCTAAATATGAAAAGGAAGACCTGATCACTTTGTCAGAATGGATTAAGTGTTATAGAAATATATTAAAGATTCGTATGAGAAAATAAAAAGACAAAATGCGAACAATCTATTCTTCTGTGTTTACTAAACCGTAAGTGATGAAAGAGTTGAAGCGACTACACAAAAAAGTAGGTTATGGTTCCAGCCGACAATGCTGACAACAATATCGTCGGCTCATTATTATAATTGTATTTTAGAAGATCTTGGTTTTAATTCTACGTCTGGAAATCCTACATATACTCACAGTTCAATTTCCAAAGATAAAATTCTTCAAAGTCATATTTCAGTGTTTAATACTTTAATACATCAGTCAACCAATTAAGTTCGATCTACGCTACATTTACTGGATTCCAAAACTTCATAAAAATCCCTACAAATATACATTGCTGGGTCAAGCAAATGTGCTACCAAGCCCTTATCTTTACTCCTTGCAAAAAATTAAATGCTGTATTAAAGGAAAAATTTCAGACGTGCTGTGCTACAGCTTATTTTAGAAGTGGTGTAAATAAGATGTGGATCCTCAAAAACTCGAAAGAGTTTTTAGAGTTTTTAAAATCGCCAAATTTTTTCAGTAGTCAATTACATCAAAACTTATGTCCTTTTTACACTTTACACAATTTCTCACGATAATTTAAAATCTAGAGCTTTTGATATCATAGACAACTGCTTCTCTAATAAAAACGGAACTCGGAAATTTTCACATCTTGATTGGTCATCAGCAAAATTACTTCGTTAAAAACCACTTCTATTGTACATACAAGTAATATAAAGTTGATATCAAAAGGATGCTTGAGTTCCTCATTGATCGACAGCATTTATGTAGTCTTTGGAATGTAATTATTGACAAAGATGATAATTTATCATTGATTGTAGTTTTCGGAGACCAAGTTTTCCAACAAACTATTGGAATTTCGACTGGCACTAATTGTGCTCCTTTATTAGCTGACCTGTTTTCATATTCTTGTGAAGCAGAATTTATTCAAAATAGAAATATGTCCATAGGACATGAATGCCCCGCCGAGGGTATATTAATAATGCAACATGAAAATTTGTATTAGTGTATGAAATTTGATGAGAATATCTTGAATAGTTTCTTCAAAATTGAAATCTAAAAGGTTGGATATAGATGATAAATTCTCGCCAAATTATAAGGGCATAAACTTACAAAAATATATCTTAAATGGTTTCTTTAAAATTAAACAAAAAGCAAATCAAAGAAAAATGAGGTCAAGGTCACAGAAAAGTTCAAGGTCAAATGTTTTTGATGCAGTAGAATACTTCTCACAAATACATATCAGCATATTTAAGTTTGATAAAAAATATTTTGAATGGTTTATTTTAAACTGAGCTAAACACTAATTTAAAATATATAAGTTAAGGTCAAAGGAAAGGTCAAGATCAAAAAATGTTGATGCAGTTGAAAAGGTTACATCAGTATGTAGAAGTATATGAAGTTTGATAAAAATATTATGAACGTTTTCTTTAAAACTGAGTTAAACACAAATTGAGAAAAGTAAGGTCAAGGTCAAAGGAAAGGTGAAGGTCCAAAATATTGATGCAGTTAAAAAGCTCTCATCAGTATGTATCAGCATATGAAGTTTGATAAAAATATCTTGAATGATTTCATTCAAAAACTGAGCTAAACACTAATTTAAGAAAATTGAGGTCAAGGTTAAAGGAATGGTCAATGTCAAAAAAATGTTCAAGCAGTTGAATAGCTTACAGCAGTATGTATCAACATATGAAGTTTGATTACACTATCTTGAATGGTATCTTTAAAACTGAGCTAAACACTAATTTAAGAAAAGTGAGGTCAAGGTCAAATTGAAGGTCAGGGTAAAAAAAAAAATGTTGATGCAGTTGCATAGCTCTCATCAATATCTATCAGCATATGAAGTTTGATAAAAATATCTTGGATAGTTTCTTTGAAACTGAGCTTTGAACAGAGCTAAACGCAAAGTGTGACGGAAAGACAGACGGAAGGACAGAAGACGTACATGACAAACACTATATGCCCCGGCCATATTCATGGCGGGGCATAAAAACCTAGACGAGAAGAAGAAAACACTAGCTGTGGCCTTCAATTTGACATTCAGAGATACTGACAACGTTTTATCAATGAACAATAGTTATTTTCATTCGTATGTCGACTCGATCTATCCCAGTGAACTTCAAGTAAAAGAAAACAGTCTGCCATATCTGTTTCATATTTAGATGTTTTATTGGCTATAGACGATAGAGGCCAACTAACGACTAAATTTTATGACAAACGAGATGACTTTAGCTTTTCCATCGTCAACTTTCCTCATTTATGTAGAAATATTCAACTAACGTCTGCTTATGGTGTTTATGTCTCTCAACTTATTCGCTACTCAAGAGCTTTAGCACTCCGAGTTCGATCACTTTATAAGGCGACTCACTGATAAATTGATGTTAGAGGGATTTCAACACTCTCGTTTAACCTCAGCATTTCGTGAATTTTATGGTCGTTACAATGACCTTGTTATCAAATATAGCCTATCATTGGGTCCTTTTTTTGGATGACTTGTCTCATAACAATTGTTAGGGCTTTGTTTTTGTACTGAATTAACTATGGATGGTTAAGTCTACCTGATCAATACATAGTACTCACGACGATGTGACCAGTCAACAGGGGACACCTGATCCCACCTCTGAAATTTCCAGAGGTCCGTGTTTTATGCCGTCTTCACATATTTGTATTGTTGATGGATATTTTGAGATCAATCAGTTCGTTATTTTTACCTTTTACATTATGTAATTACAATATACAACGTTTTGCTTTATTCAGTTTTTAAGAAAATCTGTATATAACATGAAAAATACAATCACGTATCATTGTTAAAACACGCAAGATTAACACTTGTAATGAATGAAAATCATAATATCCGGTTAGACTAATTTTAAAGCCTGCCAAAGAAATCTGACAATTCTGGATTCTTGATCTCTCGAAGTTTTTCCCCGGTCCCACGGGCTTAGAGGAATCGAGTTACCTGTAATTTTTGGGCTTGTCTTAGTCTCAGGACCAAGTGTCACCTTCTCCCTTCATTATAAGTGCAAAACAGTCTCATCGGGGACGTCTAGTTGATAAATTCAAAATACGTCCTTACTTTAAAATATTACCGATATTTTGGCAAGGGTAAGAAAACGTGATGGAGGACTAGGCTTGCCTTGCCCTTCATCACGTTTTCCACCAGATATTTCATGTATTTTGTTATGTATCCTGCAATGTATTTTTACATCTGACCTCCAAAACGAGCTATTTTCAAACCGATACAGTTGATACTAAGACGCCTTAGCGTAAATACTGCAATATATATGAACTCACAATGTTTTAGAACGTTGGAATACATGCAAGAGGCTTTATTATGGCATTGACCGAATAAAGCTTTGGTTTATTAGGTTACCTTTATTAGGTTAATGTAAAGGGGTAGTTTCAGAATCAAGCAAAACCTCTGGTCATCATTTACATTAAGAATAAGTGAAACACACCAATAATTCAAAAGTATTTATTCCACAACGCGGTCGTTTCAGCTTCAAAATTTCAAAATTGAGTAAGAACTCAGAACGCCTAGAGCAATTCCAAACAGGCTGGTTATATTTCTTCCAGTTCCATTTCCTTGTACATGCACTGCAAAGAAAAAACATCGTTTGCTGACTGAATTAACATTTTAACAAAACAGATGCCTTTAAAACATAATACATGTACATTTTTTGTAACTTTTGCAAATGGAAAGAATACGCAAATGGGAAGGCAATGCAACCATAAAATATCAATTTTGAAGCTTTTATTATAAGCTTAGATAAGAGAAAATTTCAACAAACGGGAACAAGAGAAAACAGGAGTATTTTCTGTGTTTGCAAGTTTCTTACCACAATTATGTTTTTCTTTAAGGTTCTCAAAATGTTCGATAGTTGCTCTTGCTTTCTTGATCACCTGGTCTGCATCAATACCACTAAGGTTCGACTCACAAGCAGACTTTACCTTGTTTACACATTTTAAATGGTCCTCTACCGTTCTATGTAACACAAGTAAGAATATGATCTATGAAAACGATTGCAGAATAAACTATTCTTTAAAGAAAAATATTAGCTATCCAGGTTCAATCAAGGATGTAAATGGATTTACCCCGGGTTGTATTCTACTCTTGATTGGACCTGGATAACGAATTTAAACCAAATGAATTCTTTGCAAACCAAAGTCCAGCCAATTGGTGTTTGATTTACTACCGTGCTACAATACACCGTGACGTCGTATTATTTGCTTTTTTGTGATTAGAGAAACTTTGCATTGTGACGTCACAGTTTTTTTTAACCCTGGCCCAATCTGGGTGTTCGGAAATTAAATCACAGCTTGCAAACCAATCAAATCTCATGTTACAAGCTATATAGGAAAAATAACTTTATTTAAACCAATAAATTCCGATAATCAATAAATAGCCTTGCTAATATAAAGGCACGAAAACCAAAGGATCGGATGATTAATCCGAGGGTAACGAAGTAATAACAGTTTTTTTTCTGAAATCATAATACGTTTTTCTTGTGTAATATTATTTCAGAACGTGAACCATAATTAAATGAGTTTGAAAAACCATAGTATCGTTGACTAAGAAGCTTACAGTTAATATACTGCAAAAACTGCATAGAGTTCTACAAACCTGCAAGAAAATGAGTAGCCTGATGTAGAGTAAGTCTTATCATTGTACTCTTTGTCACATTTTTGTTTCTCTGAGAATGAACATGCCTGTGAGTCAGATCCTAAATAACAATGGAATAAACATATAAGTAGTAATTAAACTACGCCTGTAGCTGTTTTTAACATAATATTTTTTGGTTAAAAAAATTATTTTTGTATTTAGATTCAATGGTTTTGGTTACCTTTAAGGAAAAAGGTGAAAACCAAGTACGTAAGAAATAAAATTGTTGAAAGATTTCGCATTTTCTTCTTTCTCCCTGAAATTGAATCAGTAATTGACATTGATACATCAAAAATATGCTTTTGCGATATTCAGTTCTCATTACAATGCATTCCAATATGAATACATGTCCTTCTTTTGGAATTGTGAAAGTCTATCAATTTTATCAATAAAAATATTGTTCGAAAAAAAATTATTTTTACATTGCATTAATTTCTTTAAACAAAATGTACTAAAAAACTTGTATATTTCGTAGGTTTGGTATTGTTTAATATGATAGTGGTTAAACTAATCTCATAAATAATGCCAGTAAATTTTGTTTACATGCATTCACATGTAAATGCGAACATGTATAGAAGTCTAAGTCAATGGGATACTTTTTCCAAAATTACGTTGCATGCATTTAAACATCCATAAAAATTAAAATGTAAACGTAATTACTATAACAGCACCTGAATGAATTTTGTTTTAATTAACTATGATAGATAAATATTTTAAATCGGGAATTCTTGGATATTGAGGTTTACATATGAAGGATAACATGTCAGAATATTGTGAAGAAAAAAATTGTCATACCTTTAAAAATCCAAACTAGTGGTAACTTGGATGCGGTTGTCGGAACAAATACAGTGATGCGTCAATGACCACCCTGGACATCTATATATACAGTGTGTAATCGAAGGATAGTTTTGAATGGTATTTTAATTGTTTTAAAGAATATTTTAGTATCTTAGATCACTTTCATGTTGTGATAAGGATTACATAAAAGAAAAATAATTAACTTCAATTATCTTATGTAAATTTTGTCTTTTAAAGATGATGACTGCACCCTATTATTCAAATGTTTATAATTGAAAAATTTATTTCAACAGTTTGAAAAGTACATTTTAGATTCATTTCAAATAATTATGAGTTGTTTAATTTGTGTAAATACCTGAATAAGATGAAAGCATGTTCTTATCTTTATTAGGAAATAAGTGGAGAAAATTTTTAGAAAACATAAATATTTTTAATAACATACTAGTACTTCGTTTTATATTCAGATTTCATTGCGCGTGCATAAATGTGTTTCCTAGCTCTTTCTCATATGGGTGCAGTCCACTAATTGTTTTCCCATTGGCGACAATGTTAACGTTTTTTAAGCAATGTCCCTACTTTTCATTCAGCAGTGAATGACCCCTAAGATCAAGCACATTAAGTTGTCTTTTCTTGGTTAAAATCTCCAGGTGGCATGTCATGTTCCTTTTCCAGCAAATTGCGCCTGTCTGCGTTAACCTCTGAAAATGAAAGTGAAAGTAGCGGAATTGAAGACTTCTCACTGGTGTTATAATACACAAAATATCTGCCGATTCTCTTGATAAATTACATATGTCAAGTTTGTTTGCAAGGGAAAATACTCCTTATAAAGTATTAGGCTCAGTTTAGTACATTATCATAATCTTTTTTATTCATATCTGTAAATTAAGGAATTTGTAATTTTTTTCTGCACTACTTTCTTTCCCTACCATTCGAAAAATAATAAGAGGTATGTACCCAATACATATTCTTCTGGTATTTCGTAATATATACCTATGGGTAAAATAATCAAACTATTTTGATACGAAAGAGAACCACGTTCATTTACGTATTAGCCTATCATTATTCAGCACTCGTTTTGTTTGTTTGTTCGTATGTTGTTTAACGTCCCTCTCGAGAATTTTTCACTCATATGGAGACTCCACCACTTGCCGATGGAGAGCTGCAAATTTTGTCCTATATCGGCACTTACGGCCATTGTGCAGTTAGGGATATTTTTCGTGCCAGCACCTACTGCGACACGGGACCTCGGTTTATACGGTCTCATCCAAAGGACGCGGGAAAAAAACTTGCATTTAATTTTGAAAGTATGGTAATGTAGGAGCATTTAACACCCCACTTTTTTCAGAATTTCGTCCAAATATGCGCATGTTTTCAAGAAAGGACGAAGTGAAGAAATGAATGATATTGGCGTCATCATGAATCCACCAGCCTTATTTATTCCATAATCATAGATCATAGAATTTGTTTCATGTGATTCATTGATTCTTTGTGGAATTTGCAACAAAAATGCGGAACATTTTATTCTAATGTCCCCACACTGAAATGCAGATTCTGCAGTACGAGACAGCGAACTTCAAATTTTCCAGTTCGCTTAAAGTGAAGATCAATTAAAAATTTCCTCATAACATCACACAAATTATCAATCTGAAATGCTGTTCTAGTGACACTACTAGCAAAAAGGTTTATCTGCTCTCAAAACAGCTCCATGTTAAGGTGACTCCATATATAGTAAACATTCGAAACTATTCAATTTATGACCCCCGGGGACACAATGTATGATCAAAATTTTGCAGAATTTATAGAAATTGTTTTACAAAAATCTTTTATTATTCTCACGAATAGGAGAGCCATGAATAGTTATATCTATATAAAAGCATTTGCAGGTAGTATAACTTCAACTCTGTTCAAATCATGAACACAGGTTCGGCCACAATACGTTATCAATTCTCTTTCTCTCTTTATATATATATATATATATATATATAGAGGATATTCAATGTTTTGTAGATGATTATGGAATTTATTTCACGAGTGGGACAGGATTTTTTTTATATTTTCACAAGTGCGAAGCACGAGTGAAAATATAAAAAAAATCCTGTCTCATGAGTGAAATAAATTCCATATTCATCTACAAAACATTGAATTTTCTGTTTATTACATTTTTTTGATTTTCCCTTTGTCTCTGCCTTTTCTTAACACAGTGTCATAGGCTTGACGTCATAGTTGAGAGGTTGAGACGTCATAGCTTACCAGTTGTGAGATTGAAAACATAACATAGCATAGATTTTTGCAACATTTGCATTTTTAGCTCTATCAAGATGGTTAGTTACTATCTCGGTCTTAAGCTTATGACGGGCCAAAAATTATGTTTTACTTACTTTGATATCCTTTCACACTATGAGAGAATATCATTTTTGTATCCTTTCACACTATGAGAGGATATCACTTTTATTCAATAAATAAATCACATTAAATTAAACTACCCTTAAGGACAAATGATACAAATAAATAATTTAATTTTGTTTGTATTCTAGCCTCTGATTGGTTAATATCCAAAAAGGAACACAAATTATTTCTGTATAACCTGGTTTGGTATGGGGACACACCCCCCTGACAACCAGCTGAATCGTCTGTATCCATGCAATGCTCTCATTTCCAGTCGTCGGGATTCATGGAAAATTCCAGATTTAATAAATGTACCTTTAGCTTCAAACAGTAACTCGGATCTTACCACATGCAAACAAAAAACATGGCTGCTAGGACTATGTATCAGTTTTTACCTCCCCTTGCTTCCCATCACTTCCTTTACTAGGGTTGTATTATTGAGCGGCAAATTTGAACTAATAAAAAGCAACGAAATTTTACACCCACAGTTGTTTAATGATTTTAGAATTAAATTATAAGGAATGACTCTAATTCTTGGCCAAATTATTCGAGTATAACCTGGTTTGGGTCAGTTTACGCTGTTTTATAATCCGCTTCGCGGATTATAAAGCGTAAACTGACCCAAACCAGGTTATACTCGAATAATTTGGTCAAGAATTAGAGTCATTCCTAAACTAAATGTGTCGATATCGCCATGAATGTCCCTACAAGCAGGCAAAATTTCAAATGCAATATTTAATTATGCCCCTGGATCGAAAGATCCCGTGGGTATTTTGTTTTTGTCCTGTCTGTCTGTCTGTTGTCAACTTTAACCTAGCCCATAACTATTGCGCTGTTAAGGGTAAGGTTTTAATATTTGACATGAGTGTTCATTATGACAAGACCTTTCCAATGGTACAAATTTTTGATCATGTGACCTCAACTGTGACTTTTGACCTACATTTGAAAAACTTTAACAATGGCCATAACTATTGCACTGTAGTCTACGTCCTACTCCAGAATTGTGTTACCATCGGGGGCAAAGTGTTTCACAAACACATCTTGTTTTAAATTTGCAATCGAATTTGACCCTTATTTTCTGGTAAAATACCTGCATATGCAATTTCAAACTTGATCGTACATCCCTACATACATATAAGTTAGAGAGCAGAAACTGAAAATTTCATATTTTTTCCAAGTTCAGGAGGGATAGCTCTATCAAAAATCATCGGACCACGACCAAATTCAAATTTGACCTCTATTTTCTGGTATAATAAATGCACATGCAATTTCAACCTTATACATACATCACTACAAAAGTTAGAGAGCGGAAACTAAAAAAAAATCTTATTTTTTCCAAAGTTCAAGAGGGATAACTGTCAAAAATCATCGGACCATGACCAAATTCGAATTTGACTTGTATTTTCTGGTAATGTACCAGAATATGCAATTTCAACCATATACATACATCCCTACAAAAGAAAGAGAGTGGAAACTGAAACTTTCTTATTTTTTCTAAGTTCAAGAGGGGTAACTCTGTCAAAATCATCGAACCATGACCAAATTAGAACTTGACCTGTATTTTCTGGTAATGTACCAGAATATGCAATTCCAACCTTATACATACATCCCTACAAAAGAGCGGGAACTTAAAATTTCTTATTTTTTCCTAAGTTCAAGAGGACTAACTCTGTCAAAATTCATCGGACCATGACCATATTCGAAGTTGACCCGCTTATTTATAATACGTATCCATATGTCAAATTAGAGTTGAATGTGTGCAACAGTTGCAGAGATTATGAACGGAAAGTGAAAGATGACGGAATAGGGTAACACCATATGCCCCGGCCATTTTATGACAGGGGCGTTAAATAGGCATTGAATCAGCATATATTTTTGGACCTATTTTGGCTGTAAATGATTGGAATTATAAATTTCTACAATGTTACGAAATTGTAAACTTTCTATAAGGTTCAAAAGTCGACCTTTCCACAACCATCATGATTAATCTTTACAACTTTTTTTGTCAAATGAAAACTTAAATACTATGAGGGAAAACCTATTCATTTGACTTATATAAACATGATTTAGGATTTTATTTTAAAGCTTTTTGTCAAAATTTGTCTGTATCATGTGTTGAGTATTTGTCTTCCACCCCACCCCACCCCTTCCCCCAATAACATGCATCAGTGAAGGATATATTTCACTGACGTTCATTATACATAATGAAAGGTAAAATAAGTAATCCAATGTCTCGTAGTTAAAAGTTAAAGATTTGCAAAGTTTATATCATATTGCATTTTTTGTATACATACGTAATTGTCTTTCTGTTTAATGAATCGGACAGAACTTCGCAATATTGAAGTTTATTTATAATTTTATGTACCTGAGTATTCAAAATCCTATTTTTATTCCTCGTAAGAAAAACAAAGTTGCAAAACACTAAAGTACAAAGATGTGGGTTTTGGATCGCGTGGAAGACATTGCATAATACATTTCACTTTTATACAAAATGTTTTAAATACATGTACTTAATTTAAGGATTGCAGTGACGACAGCTATGAATGCAGTTTTGTATCAGTGCTTGCATCATATTACTTTACTTCAAGTAATGTGAATTTTGTTACTGTGGAATCATCATTGTTCGTGGGGGATCAATGTTCGTGGGTAACCCTTACCCACGAATTTACATCCCCACGAACAACTATTTTGTAAACGTACTGATTAATTAGATCTACCAAATAAACGAGCTGCCCATGAAATTACATCCCCACGAACCAATAAATTTTGCTTCCCCACGAACATTGACCCCCACGAATTTAAATGATTCCGCAGTATGTGATATTAAAAAAAATATAATTAATATTGCATACAGTATTCTTATAAAAAGAAGAAAGTATAGTTTGTGTGTTTTCAAAGAAAGTATTCAATTATTAATTATGTAAGACGGTTATTTTATATGTCAAAGTAGAATAAAATGATAACCCCGGGTAAGGGTATAATCAGACCCCTTGGATATCATTCAACAAAATGAGATACATATGGGAAAACTCCTGATATGTTCCGACCCACAAGTAGCGTAGGAATATGTGAAAGAGGAGAACCCATATTCTGTTAAACTGAGATAAATGTAAACATGATGTCTAATTAATGTCTTTTATTTGCTTTTCTTTAATAAAATTAAAAAAATACATATAATAAATAGTGTATAAATAATATATTCGGCGCGGTGTGATCGTTGATGATCTACCACCGCTAGAATGGACAATGGCAATGCTGCAGCATTTTGCAATTTTAAATTGCATTAATTCCTTGAAATTCTGACACAAACAGAGATCCTATTTGGATTGAGATAAATGAAATTATCAAAGAATGGGAAAAAAACAGAACATCCGGAATTATATGTGTCCACGAAGCGCCTGAGTAAAAACAAAACTGTAAAGACCCCCACCTCTTTTCTGGAATACAATAAATAAAAATCTGTATAAATGTAAATATTTTCTTAATAGGTTAGAACATAGAGATATTTGGAAAGTTTTTGGACTTGAATGACGTTTCAGCTACCAATTCGGGTGAAGTATTAATGAAGTTTTATTCCGAAACTACACCACAAAAAATCTGAAAATGATGCTCAGGAAGTGTATTACGAAACATTCTTATCATATCAGTGATGCTATAAGCCGTCATTTACAAGATTTATAAGACACATATACATTGTAAAGGATAATAGTTCACAATAGCAAATCACGCACTTAATAGGATTTTAAAGAAGAAATAAAGCCCGCCTCATTTATCCAACTCAATACAAGGTTGTCGTTAAAAAGATTATCTGGGAAAAAAATGAATACTTGAAAAAAGCACCACCTCTCCCATTATTCTCACACATATTGTCTGGTTTCTGACCTTTATTCATTTTTTGACTAGGGGTCTGCAATTCCATTAACAACTAAATCACCAACCTTTTGAGTTCGAAATTGATGAAAAGGGTGAATTTGTGGTGCTGACCGACGACACCCAGCAAAAAAACTCCCAGGCTGAGATGAGATCAATAGAAGCACCTTCGGATAAACTAAAGTACTCAAATGACTTTTCGTGTCGTCCGCTCAAAATTCTCAAACTTTAAATTAGCACCCCCACCCCACCCACTTGCATAAGTTCTAACAAACTCTGTGAAAGATGTTTGGTTTACAACAAAACCCTTAGCTTAACGCACTTTTCAAAACTTCATGTCTGAGATAAGTAGAAACGCTGGCGTGGCAAAAATACACCACTCACTGCATTCACGAAACAACCATTCAACACCTGAATGACACTGTATGAAAGGCAAGACATGTTATGTTTATGTCTGGCCATAGATACGAGTCATCATGATGATCCTATAGTCGATCGGTTTCAACTTCACAAAAGAAGGCCTTAAGTGCAAAGATCTCCACGTTGGCGAATGGTTATGGTGTCAACAATGAGCAATGTTAACGTGCTTACTCAGGTTCAGTAATTGCAAAATGAGCTGGCTCCAGTGTCCTTTCCCGTTCAGAATAGTGCATTACATGTAGCTGGCTCATCTGACTTTAAATATTCCTCAATTCACATACTCAAAAAAAACACTCAACTACACCTTGTAACTCTTAAAATCTTAATTTTTAATCAACTTTTAGAGAGGTATGACTATAAAATAATTTGTAAGGACACATTTCTATGCCAAGAATTCTAATGAAAAATAAAAGGATGAAAATAATAAGGATTAAGATACAAGAGTACGCATTAATATCATAAGATCCTTCTTCCGGCCAGTTGCTGAATTTGGAAATTTTGCATGATTTTTTTTTCACTGATGTTAGAAGAAATCAATTTTCAAGACAGAACACTATATTCTTAACTTATACTTAAGGTCTTGAACTTGGCTTTATTCCAAAAAAGGCAACTTCGATAAAACTTTCAACTTCCCTAGAATTCCCTAGAACTAGTTACATGTACAACTCATCTTTGCAGCTTAACATTACCGTTAAATTAATTATTAATTATAAATTATTGTTTTACCAATTAACTTACAAAGAACCAAGATCGGACAAAAAGACAGTTGTAACAGAAATTCTTGCACTTGCATAAGATATTGAGATAATCATGGCACTTTCATCAGATTGTTTACCTATTTGTGAAATATCAATAATTCATATCGGAAATAACAAAAAATACTCGATATATATATATATAGAGAGAGAGAGAGATAGATAGATAGATAGATAATTCTGTTTATTTTTTAATTATCTTTGCCAAAAACATCAACATCATGTATTTTTTAAAACTAAAGTTAAAGGCAATAACCTTTCCATCTCCATTCAATTTTGCTTATCCAGAAGACTAAACATTGTAATGGGATGAATCTTCGTATTGAATTCAACCTTTAACAAAGGCTAAAAATGTTCTTACATCATGTCGTAGCCATTCAGTGCCTCTGACTAGAATAGATAACCTAAGGACATTTCACGTGATTGACAGCTTCTCATTAAGGTTTTCTTTTGAGTTGGATTATTTCGATAAAAGTAAAAAGACCCAAAAGCAATGTATCGCATCTCATATATAATGTACAGCTTTGTGCATTTCTTCTGGCATCTTTACACAAAGACCCCAACCTGTTAGCAATGAATGGAAACCAGATAGGGTCTTGTTTCCTTAAGAAGAGGAGCCGGTCCTGATTTATCCCCATCATGTTGAATTGCATTTGGATACCAGTGTAATTCTTTTATTAAGAAAACTAAAATAGCTTATAACATTACAAAATAACCAAAGAAATTTGTTATTTATCCATTATTTTATAAACTTTAGTATTTAATATAGTGCTTTACATGTTAGATGCACCATCTGAGAAAAATGATGTAAGATACATAATACATGATATAAGAACTCGTCCGACAAGACATGCTATCAAAAACCTGACAGATATAATTGGACATATCTTTGAAAAAGGTTTTGTTTGTTTGTTGTTTAACGTCCATCTTGAGAATTTTTCACTCATATGGAGACGCCACCACTTGCCGGTGGAGGGCTAAAAATTTTGACCTATACTCGGCACTCAGGGCCATTGAGCAGTGAGGGATCTTTTTCGTGCCAACACTTTCTGCAACACGGGACCTCGGTTAATACGGTCTCATCCGAAGGACCGGTCTCCACGTCCCGCAGTGGGATTCGAACCCGCGACGTACGGATCAACTCCCAACTCCGCGACTCTAGAGCAGACGCTCTAACCACTGCGCCACGCAGGCAACCTTTAGAAAAGGGAGAGTAAAACATGAACTTTAATATACAAATAGAATTAAACTTTGCCTTATTCGAATTCGAAACTTGGTTGCCTGAAAATTGAAAGAAAAAAACTCAATTATTTTATTTTAATTTTAATAACTCATAAAACTATTAACAGATAGTATTAACACTGAAGGTAATTAAATTCGGTGTTATTAAAAATTATTAATCATCGTAGAAATACATAGTACATAGAGATTCTAGAGAACAATCTCTCTGCCTTTCATTGCCAGTCACTTTCCAGCAGTAAACCATCTTTTTGAGGACGACAATGCCCCGGTTCATCGGGCGCGGATCGTTGAAGAATTCATCGCCAAAAAATGATTTAAAAAATATGAGTTTGTCGGCCCAATCATCGGACTTGAACATTATTAAAACATTTGGTTGTATATTATAAGCAAACTGCAGCAACGCATACATCATGTAAATTCAGATCATGAACTGGACCTACAAGCACTCAACAGATTTTACTTACAATTACGTACGAAACCTCTACCAGTCTATCCCTCGTCGAATTTTGCAAGTAATTCGCTTGAAAAGGCACTTGACAAAGTATTGAGGTAAGTCTGTTTTCGTATTTTTTTTTCAGCTAACTACAGCAGTTACCTTTTATCTATTCGAGTTAACTTTCTTACGACAGTTGTGCAGCGCCATTTTTGTCAATACCTCTGCCCCCCTACTGTACTTTTAGACAATGTCATGAATCATTCGAATGATTTACATCAAATAACAGTATTTTTTGCGGCCTGTTGTTCGTGCGCAAGTATAAAGTTCAACATATCCTTTCCTACATGCTCTTCTGCCTCAAAACGTGGTTTCATTTGTCTTTGTCCTTGAGTGAACCACATTTAAAGAGCCTTCTCTATGATATATTCAACAAGTGAGGGACCTCAATCGACACAGTCCAAAGGTGGTTGATCATATCTGTAACGAGTCTTCACCTCCTATCATATTTTATTTCTTCTCTTCACACAATAGCTATACAATTGGACGGTATCGGGTACTTTCGCCTATCTACCTGTTCGCATGAGTCCATTCACGCAGGGTCCGTTCGCCATAATTCTTGTTCGCCCTATATCTCTTCGCCCTAATATAAATACATTATATAGCAAATATTAACACTTATTATTAATTTAATTCAATATTATACAACTTGGTGGGGTTTTTTTTCAAATGTTGCTACAGTAATTTTTTTTTAATTTTAATCTTAATTAAATAATTCAAATTTGATATTAATGCTTTTTACATGCTTAAATGGTTTGATTATACTTAATAATGTCACTGTAATTTGGAGGTTCATATCCGTGTTATTTTTTTTCTTTTACAATCTGCCTTATGTTTTGAAAACAATTAAAGGACTGAGACGTTAATAGCCCCATTACTGAACTGAGCAGCCACAGGCACTTGTTTCTATAATTATTTTTTTAACCCATAGTATAATAATAACACAAGGTATTACATTCCGAATTACACGGAGTACCCCTCTCCCTCAGAATCGCAATCATTTACAATTTCAGAGGACATGCACTGGAAAACTGTTTATACCTATGTCTTCTACGATAATTTATTTACACAATCATATATGGCATGCTTGTCTTTATTTTCTTATATCTCCATAAACAACGTCAAAACTTTGCTCGGCGAGTGAAAAAGTCGAATTCAACCATGAAATGGTATGTGCTAATCCTGGGCAAAGATTTTGATTGGCTAAAAATCTGTTTTATAAAATTACATCAGAAAAATTTTGTAGTGTTTTTATGGAAAATGAGAGGTAAACAAATTTTATTTATTCACTGCAATATTTAAACACTGGGATTGAATTTTTATACCCATCATTTTTTAATTTTGCTCTCTGCCCGGGATTAGCACATACCATTTCATGATTGAATTCGACTTTTCCACTCAGCGGATGAGCAAGGTTTTACCTTTGAAGATTAATAATTGATAAGTAAAATCCAAACCTTTGATCTAAAAATTGGACAGTGGAATGACAATGACGACCTTTATCAACATATGAAGATTTTTTAATCTATCAACATTGGCCCTGAACAAAGTGCAGATTTAGATGTCTTGTGCCTGTCTGTTGCCAAAACTGGCTTCTCTTGGGGGATCTGGTTCCTCCGACACTGCAGGTTGTCCAGAAAAAATCTGGAAATTGTCTGTTAAAAATATGAATAAATCATTTAAAAACCAAGCTAAATCTTCTGTTTTGTAGTCATTCTTTTATGTAAAAAAAAATTGTTTCCTGCTTGCCTTCTAAAAGGTATATACGGTCGCTGCAACGTTATTGTTGAAAAACCAATCGTGTAAAACCGTTCGTGTAACGTGCGTGTATCAGGCTCAGGTGGCAGAGGACAGTTTTTTTGGCAATCAAAACGTTTGGCTGACGTTTTTCTTAATATTGAGCTGCTTGTAAAATGTGCATTGGAAAATTTTAAATTCTCTCTACATGTAACAATAGTATGGTCTAGGCCCTTGAGGATTTTGAAGCTTTTAGGAATAAAACATGTACAACTTACACAATGGGCCCTAATGATGGCACAGGGACAATCTCAAAATTTCAGGAAAATTTAGCCTATTTTCACTATTTCGCCAGATCCGCAACAGCTTCCGGGCCCTTCCTAATGCCCTAAGCTACCACACAAAATGCAGACAAACACCTTTACATACCACTGAACAGCAAGAGATAATGGCTCAACCACCTCGTTTTCAAGCTACAGTTCATCCTATGAACCCACCCCGCTTTTCTGGTGAAATACCGGAAGAGTGATTTTTGATCTTAGTTTCGTATTTCTAGTCCATATCCCATAAACAGTAGTAGTGACACTAAAGTGTCATATATCAATAAAATATACAAGGCCACCAATTCCCTCCAAATGCACACATAAAATATTCTAGCAATAAAATCACATATAATATGCTTTCAAACCTTAGGTTTCTCTATTTTTTATATTTTTTGACCGGTACTTAATCCGAAACTATCCTCTGCCACCTTTAACTTTCAAAGTTTGTCGTGCAAGTAATAAAACTTCCTTAATTCAAAAAGTACATGCAATTCTGAGCAAAAATATACCAAATATGTCTCAATTCATTGAAAAATAAAAAAGTTATGGCCAAATTAGAGACCTCACCAATTATCGGTCAACCACCTTAAGCCCATTTTGTTTGTTTCACATAAAAAAGAAGCAATTCTTACAATTCAAAAGGATCAATTTACTATCAAAAAAGTGTTAAATGGTAACTTTAATCTATTTCAAATACAATTACATGTAAAAGGTCAAATAAAAAGTGCACATCTTCATGAAATGTACTCACATGTATCACATACTCCCCTATTTTTCATGTTCTGTGAAATTCCATTTTATCTCTTTATTCCTTGGTTTTATATATCTACAGCTTCTTTGCAAAATTAAAACCTCATTTACCTTTAAGGATATTTATTATGATATGCAAAAACCCCTCTTGCATCACATGCTGAAGAAGAAGTGTCCTGGAAATGGCAGTTATACACCCTACCCCTCCAGCCATTACTCTAGTGTAATGAAAATGCACTGTGGAATTCTGATTTTCCTAACTGCACTCTTTCTAAGCGTTTAATATTCACTTTCAACAATTTTGAGTAATCAAATACATACATTTAATTCTCCTGAATATTAAAAGTGACTATTCTGTCCTTCCTGGGCATTTGTGGGCAGATTACATGGGCCTAGCACAATTCAACAATTACATGAAAATGTACATCTTACTGATATTACTTCATTAAATATGCAATACAAACTCTTTGTTTTGTTATTATTCAAAGAAAAATATACATTCCATAGGAAAGAATTGAAAAATTCAGATTCTATCACATTTAAATATAGATAAAAAAAATTGAAAGGGGGGGGGGGACATTTTTCATGTGAACATTAATTATAAAGTGGGCCTAATTTGGTAGAATAAAGCATAAAAGTTTTTTGTACTACATATGGCTAGGAGTAGTGACATTTAGGTATACTGACTGATTTTTATTTTCAAAATAATTTAATTAAGTAAAATAAGTTGAAAAAAATAGCAAATTTATGTAATTTCAATATTATCGCACTAATTAATACACTTTAATTTTAATTAGAATTAAGTAATTAAAGCAAAAGTTGATTAGAATTATGCGACAATACCCAAAGTATCAAAATCAAACAAATTATTCATTCTCTGCCAAAAAATGCCTGGATTTTTGTATGATTTGTTATGCTGATGGTTCAAAGGCTTTAAAATGTATGCTAGAAAAGAGTAACCCCCCTTGCTTTTTAGTGAATATACCCAATTGTACAGATTTTAAATGAAAGAAATAGAGTGAGATTTTAAATTGACGTACACCAATAAACCTATTTATAGAAAAATCAGACTAAAATTCATATTTCTGAAAATTGATGTATTGTTGAAGGTGGCAGAGGACAGTTTTTTTGGCAATTAAAACGTTTGGCTGACGTTTTTCTTAATATTGAGCTGCTTGTAAAATGTGCATTGGAAAATTTTAAATTCTCTCTACATGTAACAATAGTATGGTCTAGGCCCTTGAGGATTTTGAAGCTTTTAGGAATAAAACATGTACAACTTACACAATGGGCCCTAATGATGGCACAGGGACAATCTCAAAATTTCAGGAAAATTTAGCCTATTTTCACTATTTCGCCAGATCCGCAACAGCTTCCAGGCCCTTGCTAATGCCCTAAGCTACCACACAAAATGCAGACAAACACCTTTACATACCACTGAACAGCAAGAGATAATGGCTCAACCACCTCGTTTTCAAGCTACAATTCATCCTATGAACCCACCCCGCTTTTCTGGTGAAATACCGGAAGAGTGATTTTTGATCTTAGTTTCGTATTTCTAGTCCATATCCCATAAACAGTAGTAGTGACACTAAAGTGTCATATATCAATAAAATATACAAGGCCACCAATTCCCTCCAAATGCACACATAAAATATTCTAGCAATAAAATCACATATAATATGCTTTCAAACCTTAGGTTTCTCTATTTTTTATATTTTTTGACCGGTACTTAATCCGAAACTATCCTCTGCCACCTTTAACTTTCAAAGTTTGTCGTGCAAGTAATAAAACTTCCTTAATTCAAAAAGTACATGCAATTCTGAGCAAAAATATACCAAATATGTCTCAATTCATTGAAAAATAAAAAAGTTATGGCCAAATTAGAGACCTCACCAATTATCGGTCAACCACCTTAAGCCCATTTTGTTTGTTTCACATAAAAAAGAAGCAATTCTTACAATTCAAAAGGATCAATTTACTATCAAAAAAGTGTTAAATGGTAACTTTAATCTATTTCAAATACAATTACATGTAAAAAGTCAAATAAAAAGTGCACATCTTCATGAAATGTACTCACATGTATCACATACTCCCCTATTTTTCATGTTCTGTGAAATTCCATTTTATCTCTTTATTCCTTGGTTTTATATATCTACAGCTTCTTTGCAAAATTAAAACCTCATTTACCTTTAAGGATATTTATTATGATATGCAAAAACCCCTCTTGCATCACATGCTGAAGAAGAAGTGTCCTGGAAATGGCAGTTATACACCCTACCCCTCCAGCCATTACTCTAGTGTAATGAAAATGCACTGTGGAATTCTGATTTTCCTAACTGCACTCTTTCTAAGCGTTTAAATTCACTTTCAACAATTTTGAGTAATCAAATACATACATTTAATTCTCCTGAATATTAAAAGTGACTATTCTGTCCTTCCTGGGCATTTGTGGGCAGATTACATGGGCCTAGCACAATTCAACAATTACATGAAAATGTACATCTTACTGATATTACTTCATTAAATATGCAATACAAACTCTTTGTTTTGTTATTATTCAAAGAAAAATATACATTCCATAGGAAAGAATTGAAAAATTCAGATTCTATCACATTTAAATATAGATAAAAAAAATTGAAAGGGGGGGGGACATTTTTCATGTGAACATTAATTATAAAGTGGGCCTAATTTGGTAGAATAAAGCATAAAAGTTTTTTGTACTACATATGGCTAGGAGTAGTGACATTTAGGTATACTGACTGATTTTTATTTTCAAAATAATTTAATTAAGTAAAATAAGTTGAAAAAAATAGCAAATTTATGTAATTTCAATATTATCGCACTAATTAATACACTTTAATTTTAATTAGAATTAAGTAATTAAAGCAAAAGTTGATTAGAATTATGCGACAATACCCAAAGTATCAAAATCAAACAAATTATTCATTCTCTGCCAAAAAATGCCTGGATTTTTGTATGATTTGTTATGCTGATGGTTCAAAGGCTTTAAAATGTATGCTAGAAAAGAGTAACCCCCCTTGCTTTTTAGTGAATATACCCAATTGTACAGATTTTAAATGAAAGAAATAGAGTGAGATTTTAAATTGACGTACACCAATAAACCTATTTATAGAAAAATCAGACTAAAATTCATATTTCTGAAAATTGATGTATTGTTGAAGGTGGCAGAGGACAGTTTTTTTGGCAATTAAAACGTTTGGCTGACGTTTTTCTTAATATTGAGCTGCTTGTAAAATGTGCATTGGAAAATTTTAAATTCTCTCTACATGTAACAATAGTATGGTCTAGGCCCTTGAGGATTTTGAAGCTTTTAGGAATAAAACATGTACAACTTACACAATGGGCCCTAATGATGGCACAGGGACAATCTCAAAATTTCAGGAAAATTTAGCCTATTTTCACTATTTCGCCAGATCCGCAACAGCTTCCAGGCCCTTGCTAATGCCCTAAGCTACCACACAAAATGCAGACAAACACCTTTACATACCACTGAACAGCAAGAGATAATGGCTCAACCACCTCGTTTTCAAGCTACAATTCATCCTATGAACCCACCCCGCTTTTCTGGTGAAATACCGGAAGAGTGATTTTTGATCTTAGTTTCGTATTTCTAGTCCATATCCCATAAACAGTAGTAGTGACACTAAAGTGTCATATATCAATAAAATATACAAGGCCACCAATTCCCTCCAAATGCACACATAAAATATTCTAGCAATAAAATCACATATAATATGCTTTCAAACCTTAGGTTTCTCTATTTTTTATATTTTTTGACCGGTACTTAATCCGAAACTATCCTCTGCCACCTTTAACTTTCAAAGTTTGTCGTGCAAGTAATAAAACTTCCTTAATTCAAAAAGTACATGCAATTCTGAGCAAAAATATACCAAATATGTCTCAATTCATTGAAAAATAAAAAAGTTATGGCCAAATTAGAGACCTCACCAATTATCGGTCAACCACCTTAAGCCCATTTTGTTTGTTTCACATAAAAAAGAAGCAATTCTTACAATTCAAAAGGATCAATTTACTATCAAAAAAGTGTTAAATGGTAACTTTAATCTATTTCAAATACAATTACATGTAAAAAGTCAAATAAAAAGTGCACATCTTCATGAAATGTACTCACATGTATCACATACTCCCCTATTTTTCATGTTCTGTGAAATTCCATTTTATCTCTTTATTCCTTGGTTTTATATATCTACAGCTTCTTTGCAAAATTAAAACCTCATTTACCTTTAAGGATATTTATTATGATATGCAAAAACCCCTCTTGCATCACATGCTGAAGAAGAAGTGTCCTGGAAATGGCAGTTATACACCCTACCCCTCCAGCCATTACTCTAGTGTAATGAAAATGCACTGTGGAATTCTGATTTTCCTAACTGCACTCTTTCTAAGCGTTTAATATTCACTTTCAACAATTTTGAGTAATCAAATACATACATTTAATTCTCCTGAATATTAAAAGTGACTATTCTGTCCTTCCTGGGCATTTGTGGGCAGATTACATGGGCCTAGCACAATTCAACAATTACATGAAAATGTACATCTTACTGATATTACTTCATTAAATATGCAATACAAACTCTTTGTTTTGTTATTATTCAAAGAAAAATATACATTCCATAGGAAAGAATTGAAAAATTCAGATTCTATCACATTTAAATATAGATAAAAAAAATTGAAAGGGGGGGGGGACATTTTTCATGTGAACATTAATTATAAAGTGGGCCTAATTTGGTAGAATAAAGCATAAAAGTTTTTTGTACTACATATGGCTAGGAGTAGTGACATTTAGGTATACTGACTGATTTTTATTTTCAAAATAATTTAATTAAGTAAAATAAGTTGAAAAAAATAGCAAATTTATGTAATTTCAATATTATCGCACTAATTAATACACTTTAATTTTAATTAGAATTAAGTAATTAAAGCAAAAGTTGATTAGAATTATGCGACAATACCCAAAGTATCAAAATCAAACAAATTATTCATTCTCTGCCAAAAAATGCCTGGATTTTTGTATGATTTGTTATGCTGATGGTTCAAAGGCTTTGAAAATGTATGCTAGAAAAGAGTAACCCCCCTTGCTTTTTAGTGAATATACCCAATTGTACAGATTTTAAATGAAAGAAATAGAGTGAGATTTTAAATTGACGTACACCAATAAACCTATTTATAGAAAAATCAGACTAAAATTCATATTTCTGAAAATTGATGTATTGTTGAAGGTGGCAGAGGACAGTTTTTTTGGCAATTAAAACGTTTGGCTGACGTTTTTCTTAATATTGAGCTGCTTGTAAAATGTGCATTGGAAAATTTTAAATTCTCTCTACATGTAACAATAGTATGGTCTAGGCCCTTGAGGATTTTGAAGCTTTTAGGAATAAAACATGTACAACTTACACAATGGGCCCTAATGATGGCACAGGGACAATCTCAAAATTTCAGGAAAATTTAGCCTATTTTCACTATTTCGCCAGATCCGCAACAGCTTCCAGGCCCTTGCTAATGCCCTAAGCTACCACACAAAATGCAGACAAACACCTTTACATACCACTGAACAGCAAGAGATAATGGCTCAACCACCTCGTTTTCAAGCTACAATTCATCCTATGAACCCACCCCGCTTTTCTGGTGAAATACCGGAAGAGTGATTTTTGATCTTAGTTTCGTATTTCTAGTCCATATCCCATAAACAGTAGTAGTGACACTAAAGTGTCATATATCAATAAAATATACAAGGCCACCAATTCCCTCCAAATGCACACATAAAATATTCTAGCAATAAAATCACATATAATATGCTTTCAAACCTTAGGTTTCTCTATTTTTTATATTTTTTGACCGGTACTTAATCCGAAACTATCCTCTGCCACCTTTAACTTTCAAAGTTTGTCGTGCAAGTAATAAAACTTCCTTAATTCAAAAAGTACATGCAATTCTGAGCAAAAATATACCAAATATGTCTCAATTCATTGAAAATAAAAAAGTTATGGCCAAATTAGAGACCTCACCAATTATCGGTCAACCACCTTAAGCCCATTTTGTTTGTTTCACATAAAAAAGAAGCAATTCTTACAATTCAAAAGGATCAATTTACTATCAAAAAAGTGTTAAATGGTAACTTTAATCTATTTCAAATACAATTACATGTAAAAAGTCAAATAAAAAGTGCACATCTTCATGAAATGTACTCACATGTATCACATACTCCCCTATTTTTCATGTTCTGTGAAATTCCATTTTATCTCTTTATTCCTTGGTTTTATATATCTACAGCTTCTTTGCAAAATTAAAACCTCATTTACCTTTAAGGATATTTATTATGATATGCAAAAACCCCTCTTGCATCACATGCTGAAGAAGAAGTGTCCTGGAAATGGCAGTTATACACCCTACCCCTCCAGCCATTACTCTAGTGTAATGAAAATGCACTGTGGAATTCTGATTTTCCTAACTGCACTCTTTCTAAGCGTTTAATATTCACTTTCAACAATTTTGAGTAATCAAATACATACATTTAATTCTCCTGAATATTAAAAGTGACTATTCTGTCCTTCCTGGGCATTTGTGGGCAGATTACATGGGCCTAGCACAATTCAACAATTACATGAAAATGTACATCTTACTGATATTACTTCATTAAATATGCAATACAAACTCTTTGTTTTGTTATTATTCAAAGAAAAATATACATTCCATAGGAAAGAATTGAAAAATTCAGATTCTATCACATTTAAATATAGATAAAAAAAATTGAAAGGGGGGGGGGGGGACATTTTTCATGTGAACATTAATTATAAAGTGGGCCTAATTTGGTAGAATAAAGCATAAAAGTTTTTTGTACTACATATGGCTAGGAGTAGTGACATTTAGGTATACTGACTGATTTTTATTTTCAAAATAATTTAATTAAGTAAAATAAGTTGAAAAAAATAGCAAATTTATGTAATTTCAATATTATCGCACTAATTAATACACTTTAATTTTAATTAGAATTAAGTAATTAAAGCAAAAGTTGATTAGAATTATGCGACAATACCCAAAGTATCAAAATCAAACAAATTATTCATTCTCTGCCAAAAAATGCCTGGATTTTTGTATGATTTGTTATGCTGATGGTTCAAAGGCTTTGAAAATGTATGCTAGAAAAGAGTAACCCCCCTTGCTTTTTAGTGAATATACCCAATTGTACAGATTTTAAATGAAAGAAATAGAGTGAGATTTTAAATTGACGTACACCAATAAACCTATTTATAGAAAAATCAGACTAAAATTCATATTTCTGAAAATTGATGTATTGTTGAAGGTGGCAGAGGACAGTTTTTTTGGCAATTAAAACGTTTGGCTGACGTTTTTCTTAATATTGAGCTGCTTGTAAAATGTGCATTGGAAAATTTTAAATTCTCTCTACATGTAACAATAGTATGGTCTAGGCCCTTGAGGATTTTGAAGCTTTTAGGAATAAAACATGTACAACTTACACAATGGGCCCTAATGATGGCACAGGGACAATCTCAAAATTTCAGGAAAATTTAGCCTATTTTCACTATTTCGCCAGATCCGCAACAGCTTCCAGGCCCTTGCTAATGCCCTAAGCTACCACACAAAATGCAGACAAACACCTTTACATACCACTGAACAGCAAGAGATAATGGCTCAACCACCTCGTTTTCAAGCTACAATTCATCCTATGAACCCACCCCGCTTTTCTGGTGAAATACCGGAAGAGTGATTTTTGATCTTAGTTTCGTATTTCTAGTCCATATCCCATAAACAGTAGTAGTGACACTAAAGTGTCATATATCAATAAAATATACAAGGCCACCAATTCCCTCCAAATGCACACATAAAATATTCTAGCAATAAAATCACATATAATATGCTTTCAAACCTTAGGTTTCTCTATTTTTTATATTTTTTGACCGGTACTTAATCCGAAACTATCCTCTGCCACCTTTAACTTTCAAAGTTTGTCGTGCAAGTAATAAAACTTCCTTAATTCAAAAAGTACATGCAATTCTGAGCAAAAATATACCAAATATGTCTCAATTCATTGAAAATAAAAAAGTTATGGCCAAATTAGAGACCTCACCAATTATCGGTCAACCACCTTAAGCCCATTTTGTTTGTTTCACATAAAAAAGAAGCAATTCTTACAATTCAAAAGGATCAATTTACTATCAAAAAAGTGTTAAATGGTAACTTTAATCTATTTCAAATACAATTACATGTAAAAAGTCAAATAAAAAGTGCACATCTTCATGAAATGTACTCACATGTATCACATACTCCCCTATTTTTCATGTTCTGTGAAATTCCATTTTATCTCTTTATTCCTTGGTTTTATATATCTACAGCTTCTTTGCAAAATTAAAACCTCATTTACCTTTAAGGATATTTATTATGATATGCAAAAACCCCTCTTGCATCACATGCTGAAGAAGAAGTGTCCTGGAAATGGCAGTTATACACCCTACCCCTCCAGCCATTACTCTAGTGTAATGAAAATGCACTGTGGAATTCTGATTTTCCTAACTGCACTCTTTCTAAGCGTTTAATATTCACTTTCAACAATTTTGAGTAATCAAATACATACATTTAATTCTCCTGAATATTAAAAGTGACTATTCTGTCCTTCCTGGGCATTTGTGGGCAGATTACATGGGCCTAGCACAATTCAACAATTACATGAAAATGTACATCTTACTGATATTACTTCATTAAATATGCAATACAAACTCTTTGTTTTGTTATTATTCAAAGAAAAATATACATTCCATAGGAAAGAATTGAAAAATTCAGATTCTATCACATTTAAATATAGATAAAAAAAATTGAAAGGGGGGGGGACATTTTTCATGTGAACATTAATTATAAAGTGGGCCTAATTTGGTAGAATAAAGCATAAAAGTTTTTTGTACTACATATGGCTAGGAGTAGTGACATTTAGGTATACTGACTGATTTTTATTTTCAAAATAATTTAATTAAGTAAAATAAGTTGAAAAAAATAGCAAATTTATGTAATTTCAATATTATCGCACTAATTAATACACTTTAATTTTAATTAGAATTAAGTAATTAAAGCAAAAGTTGATTAGAATTATGCGACAATACCCAAAGTATCAAAATCAAACAAATTATTCATTCTCTGCCAAAAAATGCCTGGATTTTTGTATGATTTGTTATGCTGATGGTTCAAAGGCTTTAAAATGTATGCTAGAAAAGAGTAACCCCCCTTGCTTTTTAGTGAATATACCCAATTGTACAGATTTTAAATGAAAGAAATAGAGTGAGATTTTAAATTGACGTACACCAATAAACCTATTTATAGAAAAATCAGACTAAAATTCATATTTCTGAAAATTGATGTATTGTTGAAGGTGGCAGAGGACAGTTTTTTTGGCAATTAAAACGTTTGGCTGACGTTTTTCTTAATATTGAGCTGCTTGTAAAATGTGCATTGGAAAATTTTAAATTCTCTCTACATGTAACAATAGTATGGTCTAGGCCCTTGAGGATTTTGAAGCTTTTAGGAATAAAACATGTACAACTTACACAATGGGCCCTAATGATGGCACAGGGACAATCTCAAAATTTCAGGAAAATTTAGCCTATTTTCACTATTTCGCCAGATCCGCAACAGCTTCCAGGCCCTTGCTAATGCCCTAAGCTACCACACAAAATGCAGACAAACACCTTTACATACCACTGAACAGCAAGAGATAATGGCTCAACCACCTCGTTTTCAAGCTACAATTCATCCTATGAACCCACCCCGCTTTTCTGGTGAAATACCGGAAGAGTGATTTTTGATCTTAGTTTCGTATTTCTAGTCCATATCCCATAAACAGTAGTAGTGACACTAAAGTGTCATATATCAATAAAATATACAAGGCCACCAATTCCCTCCAAATGCACACATAAAATATTCTAGCAATAAAATCACATATAATATGCTTTCAAACCTTAGGTTTCTCTATTTTTTATATTTTTTGACCGGTACTTAATCCGAAACTATCCTCTGCCACCTTTAACTTTCAAAGTTTGTCGTGCAAGTAATAAAACTTCCTTAATTCAAAAAGTACATGCAATTCTGAGCAAAAATATACCAAATATGTCTCAATTCATTGAAAATAAAAAAGTTATGGCCAAATTAGAGACCTCACCAATTATCGGTCAACCACCTTAAGCCCATTTTGTTTGTTTCACATAGAAAAGAAGCAATTCTTACAATTCAAAAGGATCAATTTACTATCAAAAAAGTGTTAAATGGTAACTTTAATCTATTTCAAATACAATTACATGTAAAAAGTCAAATAAAAAGTGCACATCTTCATGAAATGTACTCACATGTATCACATACTCCCCTATTTTTCATGTTCTGTGAAATTCCATTTTATCTCTTTATTCCTTGGTTTTATATATCTACAGCTTCTTTGCAAAATTAAAACCTCATTTACCTTTAAGGATATTTATTATGATATGCAAAAACCCCTCTTGCATCACATGCTGAAGAAGAAGTGTCCTGGAAATGGCAGTTATACACCCTACCCCTCCAGCCATTACTCTAGTGTAATGAAAATGCACTGTGGAATTCTGATTTTCCTAACTGCACTCTTTCTAAGCGTTTAATATTCACTTTCAACAATTTTGAGTAATCAAATACATACATTTAATTCTCCTGAATATTAAAAGTGACTATTCTGTCCTTCCTGGGCATTTGTGGGCAGATTACATGGGCCTAGCACAATTCAACAATTACATGAAAATGTACATCTTACTGATATTACTTCATTAAATATGCAATACAAACTCTTTGTTTTGTTATTATTCAAAGAAAAATATACATTCCATAGGAAAGAATTGAAAAATTCAGATTCTATCACATTTAAATATAGATAAAAAAAATTGAAAGGGGGGGGGGACATTTTTCATGTGAACATTAATTATAAAGTGGGCCTAATTTGGTAGAATAAAGCATAAAAGTTTTTTGTACTACATATGGCTAGGAGTAGTGACATTTAGGTATACTGACTGATTTTTATTTTCAAAATAATTTAATTAAGTAAAATAAGTTGAAAAAAATAGCAAATTTATGTAATTTCAATATTATCGCACTAATTAATACACTTTAATTTTAATTAGAATTAAGTAATTAAAGCAAAAGTTGATTAGAATTATGCGACAATACCCAAAGTATCAAAATCAAACAAATTATTCATTCTCTGCCAAAAAATGCCTGGATTTTTGTATGATTTGTTATGCTGATGGTTCAAAGGCTTTGAAAATGTATGCTAGAAAAGAGTAACCCCCCTTGCTTTTTAGTGAATATACCCAATTGTACAGATTTTAAATGAAAGAAATAGAGTGAGATTTTAAATTGACGTACACCAATAAACCTATTTATAGAAAAATCAGACTAAAATTCATATTTCTGAAAATTGATGTATTGTTGAAGGTGGCAGAGGACAGTTTTTTTGGCAATTAAAACGTTTGGCTGACGTTTTTCTTAATATTGAGCTGCTTGTAAAATGTGCATTGGAAAATTTTAAATTCTCTCTACATGTAACAATAGTATGGTCTAGGCCCTTGAGGATTTTGAAGCTTTTAGGAATAAAACATGTACAACTTACACAATGGGCCCTAATGATGGCACAGGGACAATCTCAAAATTTCAGGAAAATTTAGCCTATTTTCACTATTTCGCCAGATCCGCAACAGCTTCCAGGCCCTTGCTAATGCCCTAAGCTACCACACAAAATGCAGACAAACACCTTTACATACCACTGAACAGCAAGAGATAATGGCTCAACCACCTCGTTTTCAAGCTACAATTCATCCTATGAACCCACCCCGCTTTTCTGGTGAAATACCGGAAGAGTGATTTTTGATCTTAGTTTCGTATTTCTAGTCCATATCCCATAAACAGTAGTAGTGACACTAAAGTGTCATATATCAATAAAATATACAAGGCCACCAATTCCCTCCAAATGCACACATAAAATATTCTAGCAATAAAATCACATATAATATGCTTTCAAACCTTAGGTTTCTCTATTTTTTATATTTTTTGACCGGTACTTAATCCGAAACTATCCTCTGCCACCTTTAACTTTCAAAGTTTGTCGTGCAAGTAATAAAACTTCCTTAATTCAAAAAGTACATGCAATTCTGAGCAAAAATATACCAAATATGTCTCAATTCATTGAAAATAAAAAAGTTATGGCCAAATTAGAGACCTCACCAATTATCGGTCAACCACCTTAAGCCCATTTTGTTTGTTTCACATAAAAAAGAAGCAATTCTTACAATTCAAAAGGATCAATTTACTATCAAAAAAGTGTTAAATGGTAACTTTAATCTATTTCAAATACAATTACATGTAAAAAGTCAAATAAAAAGTGCACATCTTCATGAAATGTACTCACATGTATCACATACTCCCCTATTTTTCATGTTCTGTGAAATTCCATTTTATCTCTTTATTCCTTGGTTTTATATATCTACAGCTTCTTTGCAAAATTAAAACCTCATTTACCTTTAAGGATATTTATTATGATATGCAAAAACCCCTCTTGCATCACATGCTGAAGAAGAAGTGTCCTGGAAATGGCAGTTATACACCCTACCCCTCCAGCCATTACTCTAGTGTAATGAAAATGCACTGTGGAATTCTGATTTTCCTAACTGCACTCTTTCTAAGCGTTTAATATTCACTTTCAACAATTTTGAGTAATCAAATACATACATTTAATTCTCCTGAATATTAAAAGTGACTATTCTGTCCTTCCTGGGCATTTGTGGGCAGATTACATGGGCCTAGCACAATTCAACAATTACATGAAAATGTACATCTTACTGATATTACTTCATTAAATATGCAATACAAACTCTTTGTTTTGTTATTATTCAAAGAAAAATATACATTCCATAGGAAAGAATTGAAAAATTCAGATTCTATCACATTTAAATATAGATAAAAAAAATTGAAAGGGGGGGGGGGGGACATTTTTCATGTGAACATTAATTATAAAGTGGGCCTAATTTGGTAGAATAAAGCATAAAAGTTTTTTGTACTACATATGGCTAGGAGTAGTGACATTTAGGTATACTGACTGATTTTTATTTTCAAAATAATTTAATTAAGTAAAATAAGTTGAAAAAAATAGCAAATTTATGTAATTTCAATATTATCGCACTAATTAATACACTTTAATTTTAATTAGAATTAAGTAATTAAAGCAAAAGTTGATTAGAATTATGCGACAATACCCAAAGTATCAAAATCAAACAAATTATTCATTCTCTGCCAAAAAATGCCTGGATTTTTGTATGATTTGTTATGCTGATGGTTCAAAGGCTTTGAAAATGTATGCTAGAAAAGAGTAACCCCCCTTGCTTTTTAGTGAATATACCCAATTGTACAGATTTTAAATGAAAGAAATAGAGTGAGATTTTAAATTGACGTACACCAATAAACCTATTTATAGAAAAATCAGACTAAAATTCATATTTCTGAAAATTGATGTATTGTTGAAGGTGGCAGAGGACAGTTTTTTTGGCAATTAAAACGTTTGGCTGACGTTTTTCTTAATATTGAGCTGCTTGTAAAATGTGCATTGGAAAATTTTAAATTCTCTCTACATGTAACAATAGTATGGTCTAGGCCCTTGAGGATTTTGAAGCTTTTAGGAATAAAACATGTACAACTTACACAATGGGCCCTAATGATGGCACAGGGACAATCTCAAAATTTCAGGAAAATTTAGCCTATTTTCACTATTTCGCCAGATCCGCAACAGCTTCCAGGCCCTTGCTAATGCCCTAAGCTACCACACAAAATGCAGACAAACACCTTTACATACCACTGAACAGCAAGAGATAATGGCTCAACCACCTCGTTTTCAAGCTACAATTCATCCTATGAACCCACCCCGCTTTTCTGGTGAAATACCGGAAGAGTGATTTTTGATCTTAGTTTCGTATTTCTAGTCCATATCCCATAAACAGTAGTAGTGACACTAAAGTGTCATATATCAATAAAATATACAAGGCCACCAATTCCCTCCAAATGCACACATAAAATATTCTAGCAATAAAATCACATATAATATGCTTTCAAACCTTAGGTTTCTCTATTTTTTATATTTTTTGACCGGTACTTAATCCGAAACTATCCTCTGCCACCTCAATCGTTGGCGGTTTTAATCGTGCGCGATCGTGTGTTAAGAAACGTGCAAATTTCGTTTCGTAATGTAATTCATTAAACAAGAATTCGCTGGTCTGTTTTTTTTTTATTCAAATAATATAAATAAAGCGCGATTTACATAATGGAACGAACTAGTCTCACTAGTAAATAAGCAATATAGTGAGTCGTACAATATTGTATTCTCTTCAATAAAATAGCGTGACCTTTCATGGTAAACAGTATTTTAGATGTTTAACAATTTTTTTCTCTGATGTTGTGTTTACTGCCAATTGTGGTCAAGATATTTTTTATTTCAAAAATGTATATTTTTACAAAAAATAAATAATTCCCAATGCTTTAGTTACATAAATATTTAGTCGGGGAATGTACACGACATGACTGTCGGGGTTACTTTTATCAGTGTTTATCTCTGAAACTTACTTTACTTTTAAAATTTCTGCATGATTTGTAAAATAATTGTTAATTTTAGAAATTCACAAAAGGAAAGAAGGATATAGTTATAATTCATTTTTATGCCATTTTTTTTTTTATCTCGTCCCCCTTGCTGCATATCATAAAATCCAAAAGAATCGAAACTCACAGCCAACCTATATCATCTGAAAGAACATGCAGCAATCGATCATAAATTAGATCTTTTCATATCAATCGAAAAGAACAAAATCAATTTTCCTCATTAGGAAAATTAAGTAGATATATATTTGTAATCTAAGATTTATTATAACTATTAAGTCTTATTTAGATTCATTTTTTTTTCAGTATTCCAAAGTCGATGAATAGTATCAATGATTATTTGGAATCCAAAATAAATGTGAAGCCTTATTTCGTTTTAAAAATGTCCACTCCTACATATTTTTAACCATTTTGCTTGAAGAATCGTGTGTTTGCGTTAGCAATCGTGAAAGATCGTGTGACGTGTAGAATCGTGTGCGTGAAGGATCGTTCGTGTAACAGGTTTAATTGTGCGGAATCGTTCGTGTAACGTGATCGTTCGTGTAAGTTGTCAACAATAACGTTGCAGCCACTGTAATAAAACAAAACAGAGATAGAGATAAGTTACCCATTAGCAAGATAAATCGTGCGATAACGTTGGAAAGAAGCATCCTTGTTCATCATTGCCATTTCTTATTTTGTTTGCTTAGTATCTAGGAACAGAGAAGAAGATGTTCAAAGAATTAATGCATGTTCTCTTTATAATCAATAGAGCCCCACCCTAACACCAGAACCTTCGACCCAGAGGCCAAGAATTTCACAATATTGGAAGAGACACTCTTACTCATAGCCATGCACTCAGTTTATGTAATAAATTAAAGGGGTTAAAACACCTTTAAAGAATCAATGCATTTTCAATATATAATCAATTAAGCCCCACCCTAGCTCCAGACCCTCCGACGCTGGAATTATAAATTTTACAATTTTGCTTATTCTACTCATGCCAACTGGTGACCTAAGAATTTAATTTTATGATCCTCTCTTGAATGCTTATGAACTGTTGCAATGTGAGGTGTGAAAAGAAAAATTTGTTGCAGCTTTGTCATTGTCATATGTAGAGCTTACATTTAGTCCTTTCCCTTTATCCAACCTGGTTATGGAGTAGTAATCGCTACAACAAGGTGATTTTTCGTTATTGCTTATGCTGTTCTGAATCTGAAAATAATTCGATCAGGGTAAACTTAAGCGTTTATTTTTTATTTTCTTATTTGTTTTTAGGTTTAACAAGTCAATGTTATGAATAACCACGGCTTGTGTTATTTCATACCTGTAATAAAGCATTTAGGAGCTTAACTAGCTGTAGTAATCTCTACAACAAGGTGATTTTTCGTTATTGCTTATGCTGTTCTGAATCTGAAAATAATTCGATCAGGGTAAACTTAAGCATTTATTTTTTATTTTTTTTTTTAGGTTTAACAAGTCAAGGTTATGAATAACCACGGCTTGTTTCATACCTGTAATAAAGTATGTAGGAGCTTAACTAGCTGTTAAATACAGAGAAGCTTGTTATATTTAACAAACCAAAGTTATAAAATAACCACGGCCTGCCTGTGGCACTTAGGAAACAGATAAGCTAGATATTTTGTGTGATTTATCAGACGGACGACGGACACCGTACAATCACATAAGCTCTCCTGGTCTCTAACCAGTAAAGCTAAAAAAAAAAAAATTAGATGTGTTTGTGAAACACTAATGCCCCCGTATGGCAATTTATAGCAAAGGTTAAACTTTCTCAAATACAAATAAAATATATTGGTACCCAAAGTAAGGTCTTGTAACGAGGAATATACCTCTGAAATATGAAAGCCCTAGCAGCAACCATTGAAAAGATATGGAAAAGGTCAAAGTTTTCCAAAAGTAAGTCAAACATCAAGGTCAAATGGTCAAAATTAATGATGCCCAAAGAAAGGCCTTCTCACAAGAAATACACATGTGAAATATGAAAGCCCTAGCACTAACCGTTAAAAAGATATGACCAAGGCTAAAGTTTTTCAAAAGTATGTCGAACTCCAAAGTCACGGTCAAAGGGTCAAAGTTGTTGGTATCCAAAGTAATGTCTTCTCACAAGGATTGCATATGTGAAGTATGAAAGCCTTAGATCCAACTGTTCAAAAGACATGGCCAAGGTTAATGTTTATCAAAAGTAGGTCAAACTTGTAGGTCAGAATCAAAGTTGTTGGTATCCAAAGGAAGGTCTTGCCACAAGGATTACACATGAGAAGAATGAAAGCCCTGGCGCAAACTATTCTAAAGTTATTGCCAAGGTTAAAGTTTTTCAAAAGTAGGTCAAACTCCAAGGTCAAGGTCAAAGTTGTTGGTATCCAAAGGAAAGACTTGTCACAAGAACTGCATATTTGAAGTATGAAATCCCTAGATTCAACTGTTCAAAAGATATGGCCAAAGTTAAAGTTTTTCAAAAGTAGGTCAAACTCCAAGGTCAAGATTGTTGGTATCCAAATGAAGGTCTTGTCACAAGGATTACATATGTGAAGAAAAAAAGCCCTAGCACCAACCGTTCAAAAAATATGGCCAATGTTAAAAGTTTTTCAAAAGTAGGTCAAACTCATAGGTCAAGGTCGAAGGGTAAAGGTTGTTGGTATCCAAAGGAAGGTCTTGCCACAAGAATTACACATGTGAAGTATGAAAGCCCTAGCACCAACCGTTCAAAAGTTATTGCCAAGGTTAAAGTTGGGTAAAATTTTGTAAAACTGGGTCAAACTCCAAGGTCAAGGTCAAAATGCCAATTTTGATGGTACCCAAAGAAAGGTCTTGTCACAAGGAATACACATGTGAAATATGAAAGTCATAGCTCCAACCAATCAAAAGTTATGAACAATGTTAAAGTTTTTGCGGAGAAACAGACAGACAGACGGACGGACAGGGCAAAAACTATATACCCCTAAATCTTCGATAAGGGGGCATAATAAGGAAACATGAAACCGGTAATTCTAGTCGACATTTATGATTTCTTTCAAAGTCTCCAAAGGTTTGTCTACAACTTTTCATATCAGGTATATGTTAAGCATTTGCTACATTGATTTCGCTAAAAAGTAGATCTTTCTGCGAAAAAATTAAATAAGTGAAATCAAATTCTTTGCATGACGTCATTTTTATGACTTTAAAGTCTGTGTTTTATTTTTGGCTTGTGTGGGGGTTTTTTTGCGAATAGGTAGGTAGGTTTTTGAAAGAAGGGTGGACGCTAAATAGAGAAAAAAACTTGGAATCACCTAATGAACGCTTAACAGAGAAAAACTTGGAATGACCTAATGATAATAAAAATAGAACTTTCTGTGAAATACTTCCAAAATGCTACTCCTTCTGCAGTTTTGATCTGATTTCAACATTACTTTGCACACACTATACTGAGATGCATACTTTTATATCTGTTTTTGACTTTGATGAACGGTTTTGCTATGGTAACTAAAACAGAATTTTTTGGTGAAATTCTTTCAAAAGGCTTCTCCAACAGTTTTATTCTGATTGCAATAAATCTTCCCACAAACAGACTAAACCAAGTACCATTTTCTATTTATTGTTCTTGCATAGTTTCAAGTTCGTGCTACTTTTCTCTTCCTGTGTTATAAATGCAAACCAATAGAGCTTCAGTCTCATCAGAGACCTCTGGTTAGAAAACTATAGTAAAATATATTGCCATGTATAGTCATCTGTAAAAGGGATCTAAGTTTAACACATTATGCTAGAATATTAAATAAATCCTGCATTTTTAGATTTAGTGGACGTTTTCATGGGAAAACATTTCAACACACAGACGACAGGAAGATGAACGAACACGGCCAGCTAATGCTTTTTGTCCGAAACATATATGAAAGTCCAAAATTAAACCTCAAATATGACGGCTTAAAAGTATACTTTATGTAAAATCTCTGCAAATGGCCACGATCTCACAAAGATTTAAATTGTCTATGGAATAGCATACACATATCAAAGAGGTAAAGTTGTCGTTTCTTCATACTATAAAACAATTTCTCTATCTTTTGAAAGATAATACTCGGAGTAAACATAAAAATATCAAGTTTTTGGTTAACAAAAATAATTAACAAAGTTTATTAGATGCTAAGACTGAATCGGGGAGAAAAATCCAAATGAAAGAATCATTTACTTGTAATGAAATGCAACGTCTCAAGCCACGGTCCGGAGTCCGCATATAGCTCTCTCCTACCCGTGGCTGCTTGATCACAAAAATGTAATCTTGAATATTTACGCCTCTATATTGTGACGACATGTTCAGCCAAAGACAATATTCGTTTCCATCGCAGTTGAAATCAGCAATTGACATTAACAGTATACAAGAAATGTTTCGTATACTGCGATTGGGTATTGAAAGGTCGCGTCAAAGTTCATAATCCGACTATGCTTTACTGGGGTCTACCCACTAGTCCGAAGGTTCATTATTCCGACGGCTCACTAGTCCGAAACTTCACAAGTCCGAAGGTTCACTAGTCCGATTAAAGTTACGAACTTTTCGTTTACATATCATAACAAGGAGCGATATATATATTGCTTTAAACCGATAGCGTTTTATGGAACATATGCCTTTGTTGATTATCATTATAGAATATGATTACAGGTGGAGTTTGCCCAGTTATATATCGATATGTAATTTTCTTTTTCTATATCTTATTAGTAATATGTGTTGTCTTTTTTTTTACAACCTAGTACCATTATTTGTATTCTGAAGTGAAGGTTACGGGTCTTTTGGATCAGACTTTAAAAACCCAGGTCCCATGTCACGGCAGGCGTTGGAATGATAAAGAACTCTCACTGCTCGATGGCACTGAGTGCCAAGTATAGATCTAAATTTAATGCCCTTCACGGTTTATGGTGACGTCTCTATATGAGTGAAAAATTCTCGAATGGGACATAAAAATACATGCAATCAATCAATCGTATGTTGAAAAACGTACGTTAAAAACGAAAGCAGGAAAATCGGACCTGCACAGCATAACGATTGTGCACAACGACTGTAATAAACAACGAGTATTGTTTAATGATATTAGGGCAAATTCGTAGTTTAATGTAGTTGCGCTGTTTTCTCCAAAGAGTTTTCAGACAATATACCTCCTGTCAAATAGGCAAAAACAAATACACTGCATCTGAAATGTCCGGCATTCGACCTTGCTTTTGTGTGTTACATTGAGTAAATCTTCTGCTACATACGTATAATTTCAATTCTTGCACAAAAATGCCCCCATTTATCTTTATACAGTCCCTCCAAAATTTCTGCAAACGTTGGTTACATTTTTAATGCTATATGAACCGTAATTTTAAAACCGAGAAAGACTTAATCCGGCTTGTGTTTTACCACTAGTTGTCCCCTATTTAAAATGTGATGAACTTTCCCGAAAGGCCACTTTTCTTACAGGAACAAACTCAAAAAATGATGACAATAGTAATAAAAATAAACAAAAATAATATTTTCATCGTATTTTTCATCGAAACACTAAATAAAACGTTTAAACAATGTCTTTTCCCTTTACAAGTGCAAAGTAGTAAAAATACAGTTTTTCATACTTCTTCTTAAAAGCTTCTTTAGATTTAAAACATTTGACGATGCGCATGTTTATATATCTGCAGATAATTTCGAATCAATTTATTTGTTATCGTATGTGGGATTGTACATTCTTGGGCAAGGGTGAACCATGATCACAAAATCCACAAAAATGGTTCCACACTAACAATCCACAATAAATCACAAGTTCAAATAATTAAAGCTAGCAACATAACTCAAAATATTTTTACAGATGATTTTATTCAAAAAGATGCATTTAATAAGATGCGTACGTAATATTTGCATACATTGTGACAGAATAAATTTTAGCCTGACCTAAACAAAGGAACAAAGCCAAGTATTATTGAAAAAAAAAATTCAAAAATCGTTTCAATATACGAAGGTATATTGCATATGGTATATAGAAGGGACAATTATCGTTTCTTTCTTTTATTTTTGACCAAACAAATATAAATATTTTTTTTCACAAAAATATTGTACGTCTTTTTATTTGTTTACATTTGATTGTGGTGCATGGATTTGAAAGAAAGATTCTCATATCTGTTTCCAATAAGATATTCCTCTTTCAATGAGAGGTTTATGCAATTGTCCTAAAAATTTTTTTTTGAAGTTCTATTGCATGCTGTTATGTGAAATAAAATCTCTAGGTCAACATTTTTTTTTTCAGAATACGTCCATTATATCAATTATTCAAAAATATTCCTTCCACAAGGCTGTTGATTGCAAAATTAAGAAAGGGCACAGCATTCCTAAAGCAGTTGTGAGCAGGCTGGTATCTCGCCCATGGGCACCATTAACTAACACTTGAACTGTAAAGAGAAACAGTTTTGCAGATTAGAACAATGTTTATAAGGAAAATCTGCTTTTAAATCATAGGAAGGCAGTACAATCTAATGCCAGTTGTAAAATCATAAAATATTAATCCCTTTACTGTGGAATCGTCATTGTTTGGGGGAGGGGGGGGGGTGTTTGTGGATTCTAAGGTTACCCTTACCCAGGAATTTACGTTCCCTCGAACCATCATTTTATCAAAGCATTTATTCATTGAATTTACCGAAGAAATACCGTCTCAAAGATATACATGTAATAGAGATATTGCTTGCCCACGAACATTGACCTCACGAATTCAAATGATTCCCCGGTATACTCTATAAATCATGATAAGAGAAAATTGAAGAACAAACTAAATAAAAAGATAAACTTTCGTATTTTTTAAGTCTCTTACTACATCCATATCTTTTTCTGTTGTTCTCCATTTCATCTATAGTGGTCCCCGCTTTGTTAATCACCAGAGTCGAATTAACAACACCAGGGTGTGATTCACAAGCAGTGTGTACTTTGTCTAGACAGTCCAAATAGTCCTCTGCTGCGCTATGTAAAAAAAAAAGTGAAAAAAGGAACTCTAAAAAAATGCTTTAAGCCCTTGCATCGAAGTTCAAGAGGAAATATTAACGCACTTGTATGTGTGCGATTGCGTACAAGCGTAAGGAATGTTACGCGAGTATTAATTTACATCGGGTTCGATGTGTTCTTTTGCAAGGGGAGGTGCACTTGTTTAAGAATATTCTTGTTAGTTTTAATCGGATAAAACTTGTAATGAATAGACAACTCAACATGTATGTGCTGATACAGGAACGATAAGCAACAGAAAAATTTCTTAATCTTAGGGTGACAAAGCTGTGCCAGCTTAATTTTATCTGAACCTATGATGCATTTTTGTTCTGCAGTAATTTCATTAAGTCCTTTAAGAATTTTACAATGTGAAATTTAAAAATTACATGGACTTTGATTAATTTGCCCCACCCTAAATACTTCCGAGTCACAAAGGTCATAATTCCCTCTTTTTTTATATCCATTTGTCTCATTTTGTATTTTACAGTCAGAGAGGGGAGAAAGGAAGCAATGAAACTCTAGTAAGCATTATAGCATTGTTAACAAAATGTGTTTGTGAAACACTGATGCCCCTGTACGGCAGCTCATATTTGAAATGTGAATTACCTGTGACATACCGGTTCTAATCATGGTATGATATTTGACCCCGTGACCTGGAAGTTTAACTTTCAGAAATGTTAACAATGATGATAACTTTTATTAAGAGATGATAGGACGTTCATATTATACAAGTAAATTACCTGTGACAAGAAGTTTCCGAATGTGCTATATTACCACGTGACCTTGACCTTCACGTTTGACCTAAATTTATTAAAAAAAATATCATTGTTGTTTCAAGACCCTTCGGAGTGTACTCGTTTTTCTTGACCTCGTAACCCAGACCTTAAATTTAATTTAGTCTTTCATTTTTTTTTTCAATGGTAATAATTTTTGAATGAGAAAAGAAAAGACTTTCATATTTTACATAACATTACTAACGACATCACCTTCTAGAAATGTATTACATTTTTGACTTCGTGTCCTTCACCCAAAGTTTGAAGGACATGGCAAGACAGTTACAATATGTTTGAAATGATTGTAACACCAAAAGCGGGGGACTACGATTCTTTGAATTTGCTTGTTAATTTTGAGAAACGAGTTTTATAAAGCCCATGAGATCAGAAGCTACGAACCTGACGTGTTTAATACAGTGCATGTATAATTTAGAACAAACCTGCAAGAAAACGCATGGCCTAGCGTTTTTCTTGTATAATCTTCGTCACACCTATATTTCTCGGATAACGAGCATACCTGTGCATCACATCCTTGATAACAAAGAAAGAGAAAAAGTGAATATAGTAACTTATCAAACAACATAAATTGAATTTTTGTAAAATAAAATTAAGTAAACATAACTTCAGTAACAATTTTGTTGTTTAAAAGGAATTTTTTTTAAGATTCAATTGTTTTCTTTACCTTTAGGGAAGATGACAAAAGCCAAGCACGTTAAAAATTTAACGATAGAAAATATTCGCATTTTCGTGGTCTTCCTGTTAAAAAGAAATCAGTATATAACGTTGATAGAGGAACATTAGTAAAATAACAAGTTCATAATAATACTTAACCCGACTCAAAACTTTTTTTAACCTTTGAGGCAGGATATTTTTTTTTTCACTTGAATTTTCTCATTCTTTCAACAAGTATGTTAAATTTTTCTGGGGGAAAAAATTCCACCTACCTACCAAATGTTTTTACTCTTGAGTTGGGAGAAGGCAAACAAACATTCTTTTAAAGGTAGCCCTACTTAAAAATATTTCTAAAAACTAAATACTTGTCACTGTTCAAGAATTAAAGTGGCATACAAAAATAATATGTTAAGGTTTACCCAGAGGCATAATATCTGGATCTGAAAATTTTAACTGAAATCCGGGGCAAATACGGAATTTCATACATGTCGTAACAAACAGCTTTGTCATGCTGTTTGAACAAAAAAAAAAACTACCTTTCTTATTTCAAATAATTTGTTAATTGGAATACTTGCTAATGAGGCTTCAGATATCAAAGAAAATATCTCGGCGGATTTGTGAAAAGACAACATACCTTATCGAAATCCTTGGGAATTTGGGTGCTGTTGAATAAGCAAGGCAATGGGCCCTTGGTCAGTCCTCGACTTATATATACAGTGCAATCGATGTGCGTTGTTTAAAGCTTTAAAAAATGAATATTTACGTAGTCAAAACCTTTTCTTGAAGTGATTCCATTTAAAATAAATAAAAACGTCAATTATCATATGAAAAGTTGTTTACTTTATTAATAAGCATGCACTTTTTTAAAAGTATCATTTTTGAAAAAAAAATATATATATGGATAATTTTAAAAGTACATTCCAACATTCGATTTAAATTATTATAATATAGTCAAGTATTTATGAGACGAAAACATTTGTTGAATTATAATTGTGTAATTTACAGATATAAAATGCTTCGTAAACCCTTTTGTCATAAATAAAATATTTCAATCTTTCTACATCACTGGCAACTTTTGTACTTGAATTTTGTGAAAAACAATTGTTAAAGAGTTTCCTAAATAATTTATAAAGTACATCTTTTCAAAGTATATTGACTTTTTTCTTCGAATATTATATGCAATAATATTTCAATAGAATTTGCACCTTTTGCTAATACGGGAGAAACATAGCAATATTTAAGTGCATGTAAAATTTCAGACAGTTTGTTTTCCTAACTGGATTGATGATGAAAAACTCTGTATATATAAAAAAAACGATAATGCATTGCATACTTTAGATGTTCAAAAAAAGCACAAGGCATTTATATTATAAATTTTAATGTGCCAAAAAACCTGGACCTTTTATAAATATTGAATTTCACAAGAGAAGATGAAAATGTTTAAGAGCATGTCGCAGAGAAAAACACGGTTCAACTCTCGGCACTAAAGGCCATTGAGCTGTAATGTATGTTTATCTTGCAATCGCCTGACACAGACCCTCAGTTTTTAAGGTCACACTGAAAAGACTGCAACTTTCACTTCAAAGTGCCAAGCATTTGGCAAAGGAACAGCTGCACCTTTTTTTGTATCGACAAAAGTCAGTCGCGGCTGGGGCTTGACCACGACCTTCCGATCACGGAGGCTCGAGCGAGCGCTCTACCGATTGAGTTACTGTGACGGTCCCTGAGTTTACTTGGTCACTTACCCCCCCCCCCCCATTTGACATACATTATAGGGTGCACAAACATTTAATATGGGCAGTATACATTATGGGCAGTGTACATGTATATGGAAATGAAATTAAGCTTTTTGACTAAAAATAAAAAAAAGTCATCTACCGGTACTATCTGAGATGCATCAACAAGAAATAGTTTTCTACATCACTTCTTTGGCAAAAACATGATTTATCAGTAATAAATTTGTTCAACCTTTGCAGAATTAATGAACGGAACTGCAAATAATTGGATTTTTTCTAAGTCCAAGGGGCATAACTCTGTCAAAAATTACTCGATGGTACCTAAAACGGAGCCTTACCTAAATATTCATATGATAAATCTGTAAACAAAAATTTAATTTCAGTATGTGCAACCTGTTGAAGAAAATGAACGGAAACTGCAAATAATTGTAATCACTGTTGCCTTTTTTTATTTTCAATTTCAATTTCAAATATATATATATATATATATATATATATATATATATATATATATATAACCGAAAGTTGTAACATAATGGCAAATCGTCTGTACAGACACATAGTGGCAAACACATGTTTTCGTGTAAACGGGCCAGTTTTACATTAAAGTTAGGGTTAATATCGGAAGAAAAGAGGAACCCAAGGAAACATGTTTTGGTTTTTGGAAGAAAAAAAATTGTATAGAAAAATTATTCAGCATATATATCATTTTTTGCCTCTAAGTGACATGAGAGTTTTACTAAAAATTTGCCATCAAGTTCATGTGTCACTTAGTGGCAAACTAAGGGAAAAAACCTCGTTGTTCTTGTTTACAATTTACATATTTTTAAGGGGGGTATAGATGGTGTAAAGAATTATTATTTTAATGCATACCTGTTCAAAGTTTGGACGATTTTTTTTCTTTAAAGAATATCGTTTTTTAGAACTAAAATGTATATTTATAATATATTGGTCAGTATTTCTGTTTATCGGCATCTTATGGTATAAGAGGTAAACTCTTACAAACAATGTAAAATTTACTCTTAATCTTTTGAGTATCTAGTTGAACTTTTTAATCCACTGAAGAAGCACATCAATTGGGCGATATTTGCACAGGCACCTTGTCTTACCATAATTTTCGATAATCATTGATCGATATTCATGGATATTATTATTCTATTATGGATATATACAGTTAAATTTATAACCGTATAGGTTTTGTTTCCTGCTTATTGATTTTTAATTTTTATATCTACTTAATTTATTAAAACCTTTAACACTAAAAACAGAACGGTATCATACACAGTCCGTGGCGTTTTACGCTAAAAATACTTCAAAACAAACGCACGTCATTTCACTTTAGAAAGTGGGTCAGCATTCTAGATCTTGATCTGGTGCGGATCGAGCTGCGCGTTAAAGGTAATTATTTAGAAGTTGACTGAGCAACTGTTTTTTTGTTGTTTTTTTTTTAGACGAATCACTTGATTAGTTATTGGTTTGTTTATTTTATTTATCTAAACATATTTTTTTTTCTTTTTTACTTACTCAATTTATTTATTTGTATATTTTTATTTCATTCATTTATTTATTTAGTTTTCCATTTGTTGAAAAAAATTTTAAATTCATTTGTTTCATAACATTTAAATACCTATATGAATATTATTTAAAACTTTTGATATTGAACTGGAAATTTGTTTAAGAATAATGTTATTAAGATCATGTGAACTTGTCGATATTTTTTTTTAAAAAAGACAAAAATCCTCTCTCTCTCTCTCTCCATAGATTACTTAATGAAAAAAAATCAAAATATACATCTTTATAATCCTGAGCCAAGTAGTGTTCTTTTCAAGATCAGTTCGCGACAAATGAAAAAAGAAAAAAAGTGGAACCTTGATTTTCAAGGGAAGATATGAAATTTAGTAATAAGACTCATAAGAATGACTTTTGCAGATACTTAAGATAGACCACCATGCATCATTACATAATTGTGAGCTTTTAGATTTTTGTTTGGCACATTCATCAAGTAATCACAAAGACATTCAGGTTATTCAGTTTTGGATCGATTGGATCCATTATACAGGAAAGAAATGTTGATTTAATAAATTTTACAGAATTATTTTAATTTCGTTGAATAATGTTAAATGTATACAAAAAACAAAACAAAAAACTAATAACGTTGAAAGATAAAAGATATTTTGTTATGTAAAGATTTTCTTACTTCAGATCAAAGACACTTTTTCAAGCGGAAGATGTTACATTTAAGCATTAAACATTATTGGAAAGTAGAGAAGAAATGTGAAACAGTAAAGGAAATTTGATTTTAATGGAGGCTCTCAAATTTGGAAATAAATCTTAAGAATGATTTTTGAGGATATCTCAGTCACAAATGTATTGTTGCATGTTTGTGAGCATGTGGATTAAGTTTATGTTGATCTTCATTAAAGAAAATTCCAGACATTACGGTGATCAAGTTTTCGAATAGTCCCGTTAATCAGTGTCAAAAATAGAGAAATATTCATAAAGTATTTATATCCTTTATTCTAAGTGCGTTAAAGAATTTTTTTTTTTTTAAAAACTAACAAAATATAGTACCAGTGCAGATTAAATGTTACCTTGTGAGCTAAATCAGTGGTACGATACAGAATAAGGATCATCGTTAGCTACAGCTGCGACATAGCATGGTTACGAACATTTCAATTTTGTTTGAATTATACATTATTATTATTATTATTAATATTAGCATGTACATAATCAAGTTTTAAAATTAGTACGTAAAATTGATCGGAAGCTTATCATAAGTGTAAAGATGTCTCCATTTCGGATTAATGATATCAAAATCACTTTTTCAAACAGAAGATCCCACATGTCAGGTTTGAGTTTTTTTTTTTGTTTTTTGTTTTGTTTTTCTGTTGTTGTTTCTTTTTTTGTGAGGAAAAGAAGTACTGAGATACAAAAAATGATATGATGTTTCAAGGGATGGTAAGAAATATGGAAAAAAGATTCATGGATATAATTTTTGCAGATCTATCAGTCATAAATGCATTATTACATGTTTCTGAGCATTATTGGATTATGTTGAACTCTATTAAAGAAAATCCCTGACATTACGATAATCACGTTTTCGAATAGTTCCATTAAGCAGTGTCAAAAATTAGAGAAATATTCATACAATATTTATACACATTTAATTACAATGTGTTAAAATATTTGAGATTTTAAAAAAATAAAGTACCAGTGAGGAATAAAGGTTACATGTATCTTGTAAGCAAAAATAATAGAGCGATACAGAATAAGGACGTTGATCTTTACCAAGAGTATGAATAAGTTAACTACAACTGCGATATGTCATGATTACGATCATTTGAATGGAATTATTATTATTGTTAATGACAATAGCATGTATATGACCACGTTTTGGGAAAGTATTCATAATGAACATAAAGAAATTATGAAATATATCTTCACTTCAGATTTCATGATGTCAAAGACACATTTTCAAGCAAAAAAAGCAATGTTTTAGATTTAAACTTTCTTTTTAGATAAAGAAATAATGAGATATAGAAACATACTTAGGTTTTCAAAGGAGGGTATGAAATTTACACTTAAATCCATTAATCTCTTTCAGCTGGACTCAATATTAACAATATCAAGGGTATCTATTCTAAATTGGTTATTTAGATGCTATTGTGATAATTAATTATAATAATCATAAAGAATTCAAACACAATCCAAATACTTATAAACATGTCTTATTGCATTTGTTACTGACTTATATATACATGTAGACTTCGTTCAAAAACAAGGTTTTTTTCTGTAGGTCTTCTAAATTAAATGCTCACTAAACAAGATAACATATCCTGCAATGATACATGTATTTATTTGTTTTTATTCAAATGTGATTGATTTAAATAAGTGTATTTAACATTTCTCAAATATTTAAACTGTTGAAAAGGGACTATTCAAAAACTGGTTCCCTTTAATATCTTAGATGAATTTTATTGATGTGCCAAACAAATAAGTCAAATGCTCACAACATGCAATAATGCGTTAAAAACTATCTTACGTATCTGTTAAGGTCATTCTTATGAGTCTTATTTCTAATTTTCATAGTCTTCTTTGAAAACCAAAGTTAGTGTTTTGTATCTCTTTATTCTCTACCTTAAAAGAAAGGTGATGCTAATACGATTAATAATCTGTTGAAAAGGTGCATTTGACATCATTAAATCTTAATTGAAGACATCTCTACACGTATCTAATTCTAATCACCGTGTAATCAGTATGATTACTCGTAAAGTAGCATTCGAAAGCTGGATTACGTTTGTTTTATTCAAATGTCATTGATATTTAGAAGTGTATTAATCATTTCTCCTATATCAACACTGTTGAAAAATTCTATTTCAAAACTGTATCACCTTGATATTTTTAATGAACTTTATTGATGTGATAAACAAATAATTGAAAGGCTCACAATATGCAATAATACATTTAGGACTATCTTATGTATCAGCAAAGGTTATTCTTATTAGTTTTATTTTTAATTTTCATAGCCTCTTTTGAAAACCAAACTTAGTGTTTTGCATCTCTTTATTTCTCTACCTAAAAAGAAAGTTTGATGTTGATGAATATCATCTTCTTAAAATGGTTTATTTGACATCAATTAATCTGAAGTAAAAACATCTCAACACGTATCAAATTCTAATTATCATGTGTTCAATATGATTACTACTGAAGGTAACCATTTAAAAACTGGATCATGTACATTTTATTCATATGTCATTGATATTAATTAGTATATTAAAGTTTTTTTTATATCAACGCTGTTGAAGGACTTTTCCAAAACTACATTTCCTTAAATTCTTTAAAATGAACTTTGTTAATGTGCCAAACAAATAACTTAAATGCTTATAACATGCAATAATACAATAACAACTATCTGAGGTATCTGCATAGGTCTCTCTTGTGAGTCTTATTTCTAAATTCAATACCCTCCAATGAAAACCAAAGTTACTGTTTTGTATCTCTTTATTTTCATTTCTCTATTTAAGATGAAAGTTTAATGCTTGTAGATTTCATTTTCTGTTTGAAAAGGTGTCTTTAAAATCAATAAATCTGAAGTGAAGACATCTCCACACGTATCAACTTCTAACCATAATGTGATCAATATGAATAGTACTAAATATAACTATTTCAAAACTGGATTATGTTTATTCAAATGTCATTGATATTAATAAGTGAATTAAAACTTTTCCTATATCAACACTGTTGAAAAAAGACTATACCAAAACTGTATCACCTTTATTGTTCTAAATGAACTTTATTGATGTGATAAACAATTCATTCAAATGCTCAAAACATGCAATAATGCATTTAGGACTGTCTTATGTCTCTGTAAAAGTCATTCTTTTGAGATTTATTTCTGATTTTCATAGTCTGCTTACCGTTCAAGGTAGCTCAGTCGGTAGAGCGCTCGCTCCGTGATCGGAAGGTCGTGAGTTCGAATCTCGGCCGCGACTGACCTAAGTCGATTAAAAAAAAATGGGTAGCAACTGTTCCTTCGCCATGCGCTCGGCACTTTGAAGTGAAGGTTGCGGGTCCGTCGGACGAGACCTTAAAAACAGAACCCCGTGTCACGGCAGGCGTTGGCACGATAAAGATCCCTCACTGCTCAATGGCCGTAAGTGCCGAGTAAAGGTCAAAATTTGAAGCCCTTCACCGGTACATGGTGACATCTCTATATGTGTGAAAAATTCTCGAATGGGACGTAAAACAGCATACAATCAATCAATCAATCATAGTCTCCTTTGAAAACCAAATTTAGTGTTTTGCATCTATTTTTACTCTACCTAAAGAGGAAGTTTGATGCTGATAAATTTCACTTTCTGCTTAAAAAGTTGTCTTTGACATCAATAAATCTAAAGTGAAAACATCTCCTCACGTATCAAATTCTAACCATCATGTGATCAATAAGATAAGATAAGATATTTTTTATTTCATCCAAATTAACGGAGAGTTTGTATGATCAAGTAATTAACTCATGTAACAACACAATACAGAAGAGAAAACATATTTATATATGTACAATTTTCTAATAGAACATTACAGGTTTCGACAATCTATGGCAAAAAGGCTTTTGTTTTTATATACTGTTGAGGCAACGATTATCATAATACGCTTCCATTTTGTAAAAGATTTTTTTTTTCTAAACTTGTGCCTTGAACACAACCCATTAACGATAAAAACTGTAAATCAGGATCTTGATCTTCAAATAAAACATACTCGTTTACCTCAAGTATATCTAAAATGTCCTCAAACATAGTTTCCCTGTCGTCTAATAATGTAAATCAACTTAAGATCAAGTGCATATTATAGCTACTTGCTAGCTTATTACAAAATTGACAAAATTTACAAACAATTTTCATCGATGGAACCTGAATCAAAAAATTAATTAACAGTCGTTCTGAGGGATCCTCTCTAGCAATCTGCCACAATTTATTGGGGTTTAACATGGTATGTATTTTACTAAAAAAAGACATATCAGGATCTCCAGACAGAGCAACACTGCACTGTTTTTCCTCTGCTGACCATATTCTTTTGATGATCATTTTTGAAAATTCCTTTTTACTGTATATAATACTACAATTGTTTTCAAAACATCTAAGAGCTTGTATTTGTTAAAAGTTTATAACATGTTTTTGGTTGCAAAATTTTTTTTCAGATACATGAACATCAGAAATAAACTTATAGATCTGATAATGTACAGAGGTTTGTTCTGGCCTATGGAGTCTACCTAAAAAAAGGTAGGCGGCATTTATAATGTAACCCTGTACAGTCCACAGACCAATATTTGAGATGCTTGAAAGTGACGGAGAAAACTTTGAAAATCCTTGAATTATTCTGGAGAAGTGTCTTTGTACATATTCAAGTTGTTACATGTCTGTTAGTGACAATGACGGCCAAATCTCGCAGGAGTAGAGGGCAGACGGTAGTACGACCCGTCTCCATATTTTTGCATATACAATGGGATGTTTGTCAGAGTTATTAACACCAATAGAATATAAAGAGTGGATTTTTGATCTAGCACTTTTGCACACTCGTTCTGTAAGTTTGTCACTTTTCATGTTGGCCTGGAGAAGGCAACCAGCATACATTGTATTTTCAGACTGAAGTATTTCACTGCCAAAAAGTGTAACGCTACAAGTCAAGGAAAATGTTTGTGTTTTCCTAAATACAATAAAGACACTTTTTATGTTTATTGTTTAACGTCCCTCTCGAGAATTTTTCACTCATATGGAGACACCACCATTTGCCGGTGGAGGGCTACAAATTTTGACTTATACTCGGCACTTAGGGCAATTGAGCAGTGAGGGATCTTTTTCGAGCCAGTACCTACTGCGACACGGGACCTCGCTTTATACGGTCTCATCCGAAGGACCGGTCTCCACGTCCCACAGCGGGATTCAAAACCGCGAAGTACATGTAAGGATCAACTCCTTACTCGGCGACTCTATAGCGAACGTTCTAACCACTGCGCCACGCGGGCGACTGATTACTATTGAAGGTAGTATTCCAAAACTGGATTATGTTTGTTTTATTCAAATGTCTTTCATATTAATTATTGTATTAAATATTTCTCCTATATCAACACTAATGAAAAGACACTATTCCAAAACTAGATCACCTTAATCTCTTTGAAATGAACCTAATTGATGTGAAAAAAGTAATTCAAAAGCTCGCAACGTGCAATAATGCTTTAAGGACTATCTTATTTATCGGCAAACGTCTTTTTTAAATAAATTTATTGCTAATTTTCATAGCCTCCTTCGAAAAAAAAAAGTTGCATTTTTGCATCTCTTTATTTCTCTACTTAAAAAGAAAGTTTGATGTTTAGAGGTTTATTTTCTGGCTGAGTTAGTGTCTTTGACATCAATAAATCTGATGTGAAGACACATATCAATATCAAATTCTAATCATCATGTGATCAATATGACTAGTACTGAAAGTTACTGTGTTAAAACTGGATCACGACGTACGTTTTATTCAAATGTCATTGATATTAATTAGTGTATTAAAGATTTCTCCTATTTTAACACTGATGAAGAGGACTCTTCCAAAACTAGATCACTTTAATCTCTCTGAAATGAACTTTGTTGATGTGCCAAACAAATAATTCAAATACTCATAACATGCAGTAATGCATCAACTACAATCTAAAGTATCTCCAAAGGTCTTTTTTGTGAGTCTTATTACTAAATTCATACTCTCCTATGAAAACCAAAGTTACTGTATTGAATCTCTTTATTTTCATTTCTCTACCTAAAAAAGGTTAATGTTTAAACATTTAATTTTCTGCTTGAAAAGGTGTCTTTAAAATAAATAAATCTGAAGTGAAGACATCTCTACATGTATCAAATTATCATGTGATCAATATGAATAGTACTAAAGATAACCATTTCAAAACTGGATTATGTTTATTCAAATGTCATTGATATTAATTAGTGTAATAAAAATTTTACTGTATCAACACCGTTCAGAAAAACTATTCCAAAACTGTATCACCTTAATTGTTTTAAATGAACTTTATTCATGTGATAAACAATTACATGTAATTCAAATGATCAAAACATGCAATAATGCATTTAGGACTATCTTATGTCTCTATAAAAGTCATTCTTTTGAGATTCATTTCTGGTTTTCATAGTCTCCTTTGAAAACCAATGTTAGTGTTTTGCATCTATATTTACTCTACCTAAAAAGGAAGTTTGATACTGAAAATTTCACTTTCTGCTTAGAAAGGTGTCTTTGACATTAATAAATCTAAAGTGAAAACATCTCGTCACGTATCAAATTCTAACCATGGCAAGTGAGTTAAGGCTAAGTATAGACGTTTCTATGAAAATGAACTAATTAAAACGCATAAGGGCTCTACTTATTATACAGAAAAGGTTAAAACTTATTTTCTAATGCAAACTTGGTACTCAAGACAAGTGACAGCCAGTACATATTATGACGTCATATTATGACGTCATTGCTCTCTACTACCCAAAGTTAAAAAGAACATCAACAAAAAAGCTTCGGCGCAAGGGCATACCCTATTTATTTTTACAGAAACGTGGTCTTATTAGAAGCAGAATATTCCAGGGATTTGTGATATTGCTGCACAAATTTCGAAAGATCAATTGTCTAGTTTCTATTTGTAAAGTTTTGAGTTGAAACAGGGTTAAAATTTACAGTCCAGTGTAAGTTTCCTCAAATTTTAATCAAACGAGATTGTGCATAGGATTTGTGCAGCACTTTTATTCATCTTTAGAATATTCTTCGTAGAATTATACATTATTTACTTAAAATTGAATTGGGTATGCCCTTGCGCCAAAGCAGTTTGTTGATGTGTTTTATTAATTTGAGTACTAAAGAACAATGACGTTATAATATGACGTCATAATGTGCACTAGCTATAACATGCCTTGTGAACTAAGTATGTATAAGAAAATGAATTTAACCTTTTTCTGTACAATAAATATACCTCTTTTGCATTTTTATTAGCTCATTTGCATAGAAACGCCTATACCTAGCCTTAAATCACTTGCGATATCATGTGATCAATATGATTACTATTGAAGGTAAAATTCCAAATCTGGATTATGTTTGTTTCAAATGTCTTTCATATTAATTATTTCCTTAAATATTTCTCCTATATTAACACTAATGTATAGACACTATTCCAAAACTGGATTACCTTAATCTCTTAAAAATGAACTTAATTGATGTGGTAAACAAATAATTCAAATGCTCACATCATGCAATTGTGCAATTAGTACCATTTATGTACTCTGCAAAGGTCATTCTTTTGAGTATGATTTCTAATTTTCAAAGCCTCCTTTGAAAATCAAAGTTAGTGTTTTGTATCTCTTTATTTCTATACCTAAAAGGAAAGTTTGATGCTTATAGATTTTTTGACCTGAATAAATCTGAAATGAAGACACCTCCTCGCGTATAAAATTCTAATCATCATGTTATCAATATGATTACTACTGAATTTAATTATTTCAAAACCGGATCATGTACGTTTGATTTGAATATCATTGATATTAATTAGTGTATTAAAGATTTCTCCTATATCAACACTGTTGAAGAAATATTCCAAAACTAGATCACCTTAATTTTTTTTTAAATGAAATATATTGATGTGATAAACAAATAATTCAAATGCCCACAACATGCATTAATGCATTTCTGACAATCCTTGAAGGTTATTCTTTTCAATATTTTTTTTATTTTCATAGCCTCCTTTGAAAACCAAAGTTAGTGTTTTCCATCTCTTTATTTCTCTACCTAAAAGGAAAGTTTGATGCTGATAAATTTCATCCTTAGCTTAAAATGGTGTATTTTATATCCCTAAATCTGAAGTGAAGGCATGTATCAACTTCTTATCATCATTTGATCAATACAATTACTACTTAAGGTAACCATTTCAAAACTAGATTATGTACGTTCAATTCAAATGTCATTGATATTAACTATTCATTAAAGATTTCTTTATATCAACACTGTTGAAAAGAGATTATTCCAAAACTGGGTCACCTTTATTTTTTTGTAATGAAGTTTGTTGATGTGCCAAACAAATAATTCAAAAAATTCACAACATACAATACTGCATTTAAAACTATCTTATGCACATTAAAGGCCATTCTTATGAATTTTTTTCCCTAATTTTCATACCTTCCTTTGAAACCAAATATACTGCCTTGTGTCTCTTTAAATTAATTTATCTACCTAAGAAGAAAGTTAAATGCTTGTAGCTTTCCATTTTCTGTTTGAAAAGGTGTCCTTGAAATCATGAATTTTGAAGTGAAGACATCTCCACACGTATCAATTTCTAATCATCATGTTTTCAATATGAATACTACTAAAGATAACTATTGCAAAACTGGATCATGTTTGTTTTATTCAAATGTCATTGATATTAATTAGTGTATTAAACATTTCTCCTATATCAGCACTGTTGAAAAGAGATTATTCCAAAACTGTATCATCTAATTTTTTTTTACTTTATTGATGTGATACATAATAAATTCAAATGCTCTAAACATGCAATAATGCCTTTAGGACTATCTCATGTATCCGTAAAACTCATTCTTATGAGTTTTATTTCTGATTTTCACGGTCTCCTTTGAAAAAAGTTAGTGTTTTGTATCTTTTTTATCTATACCAAGGAAAAAAGTTTAATACTTATGGATTTCATTTTTCTGCTTGAAAAGATGTCTTTGACTTCAAAAAATCTGAAATGAAGACATCTGTACACGTATCCAATTCTAACCAGCATGTGATCAATATGATTATTACTGAATGTAAAATTCCAGATGTGGATCATATTTGTTTTATTCAAATGTCATTGACATTACTTATCGTATTTAATATTTCTCCTATATCAACACTGTTGAAAAGAGACTATTCCAAAACTGGATTCCCTTAATCTCGTTGACCTGAACTTTATTAATGTGATAAACAAATAATTCAAATTCTCACAACATGCAATAATGTATTTAAGACTATCGTATGTATCTGCATAAGTCAATCTTATGAATTTTATTTCTGTATGTTTTTCATAGCTTCCTTTGAAAATCAAAATTACTGTTTTGTATCTTTATTTCTCAACCTAAAAGGAAAGTCTCATGCTGATAAAATTCATTTTCTACTTGAAAAAATCTCAAGTGAAGATTGTGTATTAATTTTTTTTTCCTAAATCAGCTGTCGAAAGGAGACTATTCCAAAACTGGATCACCTTAATTTTTTTAATGAACTTTATTTATGTGATAAACAAATAATTCAAATGCTCACTACGTGCAATAATGCACTTCGGACTATCTTATGTATCTGCAAAGGTCATTTTTATGAATTTTATTTCTAATTTTCATAGTCTCCTTTGAAAACCAAAGTTATTGTTTTGTATCTCTTTATTTTTATTTCTCTACCTTAGAAGAAAGTTTAATGCTTGTAGATTTCATTTTTCTGCTTGAAAAGGTGTCTTTAAAATCAATAAATCTAAAGTGAAAACATCTCCACACGTATCAATTTCTAACCATAATGTGATCAATATGATTACTACTGAAAGTATTATTCCAAAACTGGATCATGTTTGGTTTATTCAAATATCATTGATATTAATTGGTGTATTTAACATTTTTCCTATATCAACATTGTTGAAAAGAGATTATTGCAAAACTGGATCACCTTAATTTTTTTAATGAACTTTATTTATGTGATAAACAAATAATTCAAATGCTCACTACGTGCAATAATGCACTTCGGACTATCTTATGTATCTGCAAAGGTCATTTTTATGAATTTTATTTCTAATTTTCATAGTCTCCTTTGAAAACCAAAGTTATTGTTTTGTATCTCTTTATTTTTATTTCTCTACCTTAGAAGAAAGTTTAATGCTTGTAGATTTCATTTTTCTGCTTGAAAAGGTGTCTTTAAAATCAATAAATCTAAAGTGAAAACATCTCCACACGTATCAACTTCTAACCATAATGTGATCAATATGATTACTACTGAAAGTATTATTCCAAAACTGGATCATGTTTGGTTTATTCAAATATCATTGATATTAATTGGTGTATTTAACATTTTTCCTATATCAACATTGTTGAAAAGAGATTATTGCAAAACTGGATCACCTTAATCTCTTTAAAATGAACTTTTTTGACGTGCCAGTCAAATAATTCAAATGCTCATAACAATCAATAATGCATTAACTGATATCTGAAGTATCTGCAAAGGTCATTCTAGTGAGTCTTCTTTCTAAATTCTGTACCCTACAATGAAAACCAAACTCATTGTTTTATATATTACTTCCTTTCTATTTCTCTACCCTTAAAAGAATGTTTAATGCTTGTAGATTTCATTTTTCTGCTTGAAAAGGTGTCTTTGAAATCAATTTGTCTGAAGTGAAGATATCTCTACACGTATCAAATTCTCATCATCATGTCATCAATATGATAAGTACTGAAGGTAGTATTCCAAAACTGGAATATGCTTGTTTTGTTTTTTTTTTTTCAAATGTCATTGATATTTATAAGTGTTTTAAACATTTTTTCTATATCAAGACTATTGAAAAGAGACTATTCGAAAACTGGATAACTTTAATTTTTTTAATGAACTTTATTGATATGATAAGCAAACATTGAAATGCTCATAACATGCTATAATGCATTTAAGACTATCTAATGTATGTGCAAAGGTCATGCTTACGAGTTTAATTTCTAATTTTCATAGTCTCCTTTGAGAACCAAAATAATTGTTTTGTATGAAATGTATAGAGAAAAAGAATATCTTATTTTCTCTACCCAAAAAGAAAGCTTGATGCTCATAAAATTAATTTTCTGCTTGAAAATGTGTGTTTGACATCAATAAGTCTGAAGTGAAGACATCTCTACACCTTTCAAATTCTAACCATCATATGATCAATATGATTACTACTGAATGTAGTATTCCAGAACTGGATCATGTTTGGTTTATTCAAATGTCAGTGATATTAATCATCGTATTTAATATTTCTCTTATATCAACACTGTTGAAAAGAGAATACTCCAAAACTGGATAACCTTATTCTCTTTGAAATGAACTTTATTGATGTGATAAACAAATTATTCAAATGCTCACAACATGCGATAAAGCATTTATGACTATCTTATATATCTGCAAAGGTCATCCTTATGAATGTTATTTCTAATTTTCATAGCTTTCTTTGAAAACCAAAGTTACTGTTTTGTATCTCTTTTAATTTTTTTCTCTACCTAAGAAGAAAGTTTGATGCTTGTAGATTTCATTTTTGTGCTTGTGCTTGAAAAGGTGTCTTAGAAATCACTAAATTTGAAGCTAAGACCTCTCCACACGTTTCAACTTCTAATCATCATTTGTTCAATATGAATGCTACTAAAGATAAATTTTACAAAACTGGATCATGTTTGTTTTATTCAAATGCCATTTACATTAATTAGTGTATTATACTTTTTTCCTGTATCAAAACTATTGAAAAGGTAATATTCCAAAACTGAATCCCATTAATCTCATTAAAATGAACTTTGTTGATGTGCCAAACAAATAATTCAAATACTCATTACATGCAATAATGCATTAACTACTATCTGAAGTATCTGCAAAGGACATTCATTTGAGTCTTCTCTCTAAATTCCATACCCTCCAATGAAAACAAAAGTCACTATAATGTTTCTCGTAATTTGTATTTTTCTACCTTAGAGAAAGATAATGCTTATGAAATTCATTTTCTGCTTGAAAAGATTTTTTCGAAATCAATAAGTCTGAAGTGAAGACATCTCTACACGTATCAAATTCTAATCATCATGTGATCAATATGATAACTACTGAAGGTAGTATTCCAAAACTGGATCATGTGTGTTTTATTCAAATGTCTTTGATATTAATTAGTGTATTAAACATTTTTTTTCTCATCAACACTGTGGGAAAATTATTATTCGAAAACTACATTCCCTTAATCTCTTTAAAATAAACTTTGTTGACCTGCCAAACAAATAATTCAAATACACAAAACATGCAATAACGTTTTAAATTCTACTTGAAGCATTTGCAGAGGTCATTCTTGTGAGTCTTATTTCTAAATTCTATGCCCTAACATCAAAACCAAAGTTATTGTTGTATAGCCTTTTATTTCTCTACCTTAGAAAAAAGTTTAATGCTTGTAGATTTCATTTTTTATTTGTTTGAAAAGGTGCCTTTGAAATCAGTAAATCTGAAGTGAAGACATCTCCACATGAATCAAATTTTAATCATCATGTGATCAATATAATTACTTTTGAAGGTAGCATTCCAAAACTGGAACATGTTTGGTTTATTCAAATGTCATTGAAATTATTGTATTAAACATTTTTTTCTGTATCAGCTGTTGAAAGGAGACAATTCCAAAATTGGATAACCTTAATTGTTTTAATATCTTTATTGGTGTGATAAATAAATAATTCAAATGCTCACAACATGCAATAATGCATTTAGGACTATCTTATGTATCTACAAAGGTCATTTTTATGAATTTTATTTCTAATTTTCATAGTCTCCTTTGAAAACGAAAGTAACTGACTTGTATCTCTTAATTTTTATTTCTCTACCTAAGAAAAAAGTTTGATGCTTGTCATTTTTCTGCTTGAAATGGTGTCTTTAAAATTAATAAATCTAAAGTGAAAACATCTCCACACGTATCAACTTCTAACCATAATGTGATCAATATGATTACTACTGAAAGTATTATTCCAAAACTGGATCATGTTTGGTTTATTCAAATATCATTGATATTAATTGGTGTATTAAACATTTTTCCTGTATCAACACTTTTGAAAAGGGATTATTGCAAAACTGGATCTCTTTAAAATGAACTTTTTTGACGTGCCAGTCAAATAATTCAAATGCTCATAACAATCAATAATACAATAACTACTATCTGAAGTATCTGCAAAGGTCATTCTACTAAGTCTTCTTTCTAAATTCATTGTTATATATATTACTTCATTTCTATTTCTCTACCCTTAAAAGAATGTTTAATGCTTGTAAATTTCATTTTTCTGCTTGAAAAGGTGTCTTTGAAGTCAATTTGTCTGAAGTGAAGATATCTCTACACGTATCAAATTCTCATCATCATGTCATCAATATGATAAGTACTGAAGGTAGTATTCCAAAATTGGAATATGCTTGTTTTTTTCAAATGTCATTGATATTTATAAGTATTTTAAACATTTTTTCTATATCAACACTGTTGAAAAGAGACTATTCGAAAACTGGATAACTTTAATTTTTTTAATTAACTTTATTGATGTGATAAGCAAATATTTCAAATGCTCATAACATGCAATAATGCATGAAATATATGGAGATAACGAACAATATTCAAGCTCAAAAGTCCATTAAACAATACAAAATAGGAGCAGAGCAAACATGGACCTCTAAACATCAGAGGTGGGATCAGGTGCCATGGAGGAGTGAGCATCCCCTGCCGACCGGTCACACCCGCCGTGTGCTCCTTGTCATAATCGGGAAATAACGGAATAAATCCGTCGACAATTCAGTGTGTAAATAATGGCCTAACAATTAGTATGAAAAACGTCAGTCAACATTTAATTCAATGATAAATTGTATTTGCTGACAAGGTCATTGTATCGACCATAGAACTTACGAAATGATGACTTTAAACGAGACAGCTGATATTCTTGTTTCATCAACTTGTTTGCCAATAATTTACTTCGTTTTAGAAATTGTACAGACGTAGAGCATGCTCTTGCGTATCGAATCAACTGAGGGATATAAACCCCGTATGCAGGTGATGAAGGTATATTGCTGCATAAGTAAGGGAAGTTGACGATTGAAAAGTTAAAGTCATCACGTTTATCATAAAGCTTGGTTGTTAGAAAACCATTAACGTCTTTTTCAAGTAAAATATCCAAATATGAAACAGATGTGTCAGACTCTGTGATATCTTTTATCTCAAGCTCACCTGGATATATCGTATCGACATAAAAATGGAAATAACTATTGTTAATTGACAATACATCGTCGATATATCTAAAAGTCGAGTTGAAGGCCACAGCAAGTGTTTTCTTCTTTTCCCGTACAAGATTTTGGACAAATTCTGCTTCATATGAATACAAAAAAAGGTCTGCTAATAACGGGGCGCAATTGGTACCCATGGGAATTCCAATAGATTGTTGGAAGACCTGGTCTCCAAAAACCACATAGATATTGTCAATCAGAAACTCAAGCATCTTTTTAATGTCAACTTCAGAGTACTTGTGTGTACAATCAGAATGTTTTTTAACAAAATTAATTAATTAATTAATTTAAGACTATCTAATGTATCTGCAAGGGTCATGCTTACGAGTTTAATTTCTAATTTTCATAGTCTCCTTTGAGAACCAAAATAATTGTTTTGTATGAAATATAGGGAGAAAACGAATATCTTATTTTCTCTACCCAAAAAGAAAGCTTGATGCTCATAAAATTAATTTTCTGCTTGAAAATGTGTGTTTGACATCAATAAGTCTGAAGTGAAGACATCTCTACACCTTTCAAATTCTAACCATCATATGATCAATATGATTACTACTGAATGTAGTATTCCAGAACTGGATCATGTTTGGTTTATTCAAATGTCAGTGATATTAATCATCGTATTTAATATTTCTCTTATATCAACACTGTTGAAAAGAGAATACTCCAAAACTGGATAACCTTATTCTCTTTGAAATGAACTTTATTGATGTGATAAACAAATTATTCAAATGCTCACAACATGCGATAAAGCATTTATGACTATCTTATATATCTGCAAAGGTCATCCTTATGAATGTTATTTCTAATTTTCATAGCTTTCTTTGAAAACCAAAGTTACTGTTTTGTATCTCTTTTAATTTTTTTCTCTACCTAAGAAGAAAGTTTGATGCTTGTAGATTTCATTTTTGTGCTTGTGCTTGAAAAGGTGTCTTAGAAATCACTAAATTTGAAGCTAAGACCTCTCCACACGTTTCAACTTCTAATCATCATGTGTTCAATATGAATGCTACTAAAGATAACTTTTACAAAACTGGATCATGTTTGTTTAATTCAAATACCATTTACATTAATTAGTGTATTATACATTTTTCCTGTATCAAAACTGTTGAAAAGGTAATATTCCAAACCTCGATCCCATTAATCTCATTAAAATGAACTTTGTTGATGTGCCAAACAAATAATTCAAATACTCATTACATGCAATAATGCATTAACTACTATCTGAAGTATCTGCAAAGGACAATCTTGTGAGTCTTCTTTCTAAATTCCATACCCTCCAATGAAAACAAAAGTCAAAATTAGTTTTATCAGCATCAAACTTTCTTTTTAGGTACAGAAATAAAAATACAAAACAATAACTTTGGTTTTCAAAGGAGACTATGAAAATTGGAAATAAAATTCATAAAAATGACATTTGCAGATACATGAGATAGTCTTAAATGTATTATTGCATACACGTATCAACTTCTAATCATCATGTGATCAATATGATTACTACGGAAGGTAATATTCCAAAATTAGATCATGTACGTTTTATTTATCTGTCATTAATATCAATTAATAGCATTAAACATTTTTTCCTACATCAACACTGTTGGAAAGTTATTATTCGAAAACTAGATCCCCTTAATCTCTTTAAAATAAACTTTGTTGACCTGCCAAACAAATAATTCAAATACACAAAACATGCAATAACGATTTAAATTCTACTTGAAGCATTTGCAGAGGTCATTCTTGTGAGTCTTATTTCTACATTCTATACCCTAACATGAAAACCAAAGTTATTGTTGTATAGCCTTTTATTTCTCTACCATAGAAGAAAGTTTAATGCTTGTAGATTTCATTTTTTATTTGTTTGAAAAGGTGCCTTTGAAATCAGTAAATCTGAAGTGAAGACATCTCCACATGGATCAAATTTTAATCATCATGTGATGAATGTGATTACTTTTGAAGGTAGCATTCCAAAACTGGAACATGTTTGGTTTATTTTAGGAATGACTCTAATTCTTGGCCAAATTATTCGAGAATAACCTGGTTTGGGTCAGTTTACGCTTCATAATCCGCAAAGCGTTGCTTTTTATTAGTTCAAATTTGCCGCTCAATAATACAACCATAGTAACGGAAGTAACAGAAGTGATGGGAAGCGAGGGGAGGTAAAAACTGATAATTAGGCCCAGCAGCCATGTTGTTTGTTTACATGTGGTAAGATCGAATTATTGTTTGAAGTTTAAGGTACATTTATTAAATCTGGAATTTTCCATGAACCCGAGGACTGGAAATGAGAGGATTGTATGGATGATTCAGCTGGTTGTCAGGGGGGGGGGGGTCCCCATACCAAACCAGGTTATACAGAAATAATTTGTGTTCCTTTTTGGATATTAACCAATCAGAGGCTAGAATACAAACAAAATAAAATTATTCAAATGTCATTGAAATTAGTGTATTAAACATTTTTTTCTGTATCAGCTGTTGAAAGGAGACTATTCCAAACTGGATAACCTTAATTGTTTTAATAACTTTATTGGTGTGATAAACAAATAATTCAAATGCTCACAACATGCAATAATGCATTTAGGACTATCTTATATATCTGCAAAGGTCATTTCTTGAATTTTATTTTTCATTTTCATAGTCTCCTTTGAAAACCAAAGTAACTGTTTTGTATCTCTTTTTTTTTTTATTTCTCTACCTAAGAAGAAAGTTTGATGTTTGTAGATTTCATTTTCTGCTTGAAAAGGTGTCTTTAAAATCAATAAATCTAAGCATGGCAAGTGAGTTAAGGCTGGCTAAGTATAGATGTTTCTATGAAAATGAACTAATTAAAATGAATAAGGGCTCTACTTATTATACAGAAAAGGTTAAAACTTATTTTCTAATGGAAACTTGGTACTCGAGACAAGTGATAGCCAGTACAGATTATGACGTCATATTGGACTTTTGCGGGAAGCGCTGACTTTTACAATCGACGACTTACTTTTACACTGGGACAATGTACAGCAGCTCTTTTGTGATATAAATATTTAACTTAACAGTTAATTAAACGATAATAATTGGCATTTTTAAAGCACATATTACGTTGTCTAGGGAGGGGAAGGAGAAACACCCTATACTAACCCCCCTCCCTTCCCATTTGACCAACTACTGCCAAGTTTTCATTTCGGAATGTTTTTTCTTCCTTATTTGATTCCTTCATAAAATGAGATTGAAAAGTAATACTACCCCTTACGAATAAGGTATTTTAAGTTATGTTATTCTACCTCCCATCATCTCTTGTGTTGATAGCATACCAGTAAATCATGTAAGTGCCCATAACACCATACTATGACCACTAGTAAGGTTTCCTTATCAAATATCAATTCCGTACCTCCGTACATAGCACATGTTTAAATGTCACAATAAGCCGTCGAGTGTAAAAGTCAGTGCTTCTCGCAAAAGTTCATTATGACGTCATTACTCTCTACTACGCAAAGTTAAAAAGAACATCAACCAAAAAGCTTCGGCGCAAGAGCATACCCTATTTATTTTTACAGAAACGTGGTCTAATTAGAAGCAGAATATTCCAAGGATTTGTGGTATTGCTGCACAAATTTCGAAAGATCAATTGTTTAGTTTCTATTTGCAAAGTTTTGAGTTGAAACAGGGTTAAAATTTAAAGTCAAGTGTAAGTTTCCCCAAATTTTAATCAAACGAGATTGTACATAGGATTTGTGCAGCACTTTTATTCATCTTTAGAATATTCTTCGTAGAATTATACATTATTTACTTAAAATTGAATTGGGTATGCCCTTGCGCCAAAGCCGTTTGTTGATGTGTTTTATTACTTTGAGTACTAAAGAACAATGACGTTATAATATGACGTCATAATATGCACTAGCTATAACATGCCTTGTGAACTAAGTATGTATAAGAAAATGAATTTAACCTTTTTCTGTACAATAAATATACCTCTTTTGCATTTTTATTAGCTCATTTGCATAGAAACGCCTATACCTAGCCTTAAATCAATTGTGATCATTTGATCAATATAATTACTATTGAAGGTAGTATTCAAAAACTGGATCATGTTTGTTTCAAATGTCTTTCATATTAATTATTTCCTTAAATATTTCTCCTATATTAACACTAATGTATAGACACTATTCCAAAACTGGATCACCTTAATCTCTTTGAAATGAACTTAATTGATGTGGTAAACAAATAATTCAAATGCTCACAACATGCAATTATGCAATTAGAACCATTTATGTACTCTGCAAAGGTCATTCTTTTGAGTATGATTTCTAATTTTCAAAGCCTCCTTTGAAAACCAAAGTTAGGGTTTTGTATCTTTTTATTTCTATACCTAAAAGGAAAGTTTGATGCTTATAGATTTTTTGACCTGAATAAATCTGAAATGAAGACACCTCCTCGCGTATAAAATTCTAATCATCATGTTATCAATATGATTACTACTGAATTTAATTATTTCAAAACCGGATCATGTACGTTTGATTTGAATATCATTGATATTAATTAGTGTATTAAAGATTTCTCCTATATCAACACTGTTGAAGAAATATTCCAAAACTAGATCACCTTAATTTTTTTTAAATGAAATATATTGATGTGATAAACAAATAATTCAAATGCCCACAACATGCATTAATGCATTTCTGACAATCCTTGAAGGTTTTTCTTTTCATTTTTTTTTTTATTTTCATAGCCTCCTTTGAAAACCAAAGTTAGTGTTTTCCATCTCTTTATTTCTCTACCTAAACGGAAAGTTTGATGCTGATAAATTTCATCTTTTGCTTAAAATGGTGTATTTTATATTCCTATATCTGAAGTGAAGGCATGTATCAACTTCTTATCATCATTTGATCAATACAATTACTACTTAAGGTAACCATTTCAAAACTAGATTATGTACGTTTAATTCAAATGTCATTGATATTAACTATTCATTAAAGATTTCTCTTATATCATGTTGAAAAGGGAGTATTCCAAAACTGGATCACCTTGATCTCTTTGAATTGAAATTTGATGATGTGCCAAACAAATATTTCGAATGATCATAACATGCAATAATGCATTAACTACTAACTGTTTGTTTGTTTGTTTATTGTTTAACGTCCCTCTCGAGAATTTTTCACTCATATTGAGACGCCACCACTTGCCGGTGGAGGGCTACAAATTTTGACCTATATACTCAGCACTTAGGCCCATTGAGCAGTGTGGGATCTTTTTTGTGCCAGCACCTACTGCGACACGGGACCTCGATTTATACGGTCTCATCCGAAGGACTGGTCTCCACGTCCTACAGTGGGATTCGAACCCGCGACGTAAGGATCAACTCCTTACTCCGCGACTCTAGAGCGAACGCTCTAACCACTGCGCCACGCGGGCGACAACTACTAACTGAAGTATCGCAAAGGTCATTCTTGTGAGTCTTCTTTCTAAATTTCATAGCCTCCTTTGAAAACCAAAGTTAGTGTTTTGTATCCCTTTATTTCTCTACCTAAAAAGAAAAACTGATCCTAATAGATTTCATTTTCTCCTCAAAAATGATGTCTTTGACATCAATAAATTCGAAGTGAAGACATCTCCACACGTATCAACTTCTAATAATCATGTGATTAATATGAATACTACGAAAGATAACTATTGCAAAACTGGATCATGTACGTTTTATTCAAATGTTATTGATATTAATTTGTGTATTAAACATTTCTCCTATCGTCGCTGTTGAAAAGGGACTATTCCAAAACTAGATCACCTTAATCTCTTTAAGAATGAAATTTGTTGATGTGCTAAACAAATAATTCCAATGCTCATTACATGCAATAATGTATTACATTCTACATGAAGTAACTGCAATGGTCATTATTTCTAAATTCCATATTCTCCAATGAAAACCAAAGTTAGTGTTTTATATCACTTTATTTTTATTTCTCTACCTAAAAAGAAATTTTAATAATCGTAGATTACTTAATTTTTCTGCTTGAAAAGGTGTCTTTGAAATCAATAAATCTGCAGCGAAAAAATATCCAGACGAATCAGCTTCAAATCGTCATGTGATCAATATGATTACTACTGAAAGTAGTATTCCAAAACTGGATCATGTTTGTTTTATTCAAATGTCATTGATTTTAATTAGTTTATTAAACATTTTTCCTACATTCACACTGTTGAAAAGGGATTATTGCAAAATTGGGTCACCTTAATCTTTTTGAAATGAAGTTTGTTGATGTGCCAAACAAATAATTCAAAAAATTCACATGCAATACTGCATTTAAGACTATCTTATGCACATTAAAGATCATTCTTATGAATTATATTTCTAATTTTCATAGCTTCCTTTGAAATCAAATTTACTGTTTTGTGTCTCTTTAAATTAATTTATCTACCTAAGAAGAAAGTTTAATGCTTGTAGCTTTCCATTTTCTGTTTGAAAAGGTGTCTTTGAAATCATGAATTTTGAAGTGAAGACATCTCCACACGTATCAATTTCTAATCATCATGTTTTCAATATGAATACTACTAAAGATAACTATTGCAAAACTGGATCATGTTTGTTTTATTCAAATGTCATTGATATTGATTAGTGTATTAAACATTTCTCCTATATCAGCACTGTTGAAAAGAGATTATTCCAAAACTGTATCACCTAATTTTTTTTTACTTTATTGATGTGATACATAATTAATTCAAATGCTCTAAACATGTAATAATGCCTTTAGGACTATCTCATGTATCCGTAAAACTCATTCTTATGAGTTTTATTTCTGATTTTCACGGTCTCCTTTGAAAAAGATTAGTGTTTTGTATCTATTTTATCTGTACCAAGAAAAAAAGTACTTGTGTGTACAATCAGAATGTTTTTTAACAAAATAATTTTGCAAATGACCAATGACAAGGTAAGTAAATTTACGAGTTTCATTTTTATTGAAAAAGCAGCTGTCAAAATCGAAAAGCCTGGATTTTAATTTATCGTGGGAAATGGTTGTGTATAAAGTTGGAAAGTCATAAATACTTATGGATTTCATTTTTCTGCTTGGAAAGATGTCTTTGACATCAATAAATCTGAAATGAAGACATCTGTACACGTATCCAATTCTAACCAGCATGTGATCAATATGATTACTACTGAATGTAAACTTTCTGATGTGGATCATGTTTGTTTTATTCAAATGTCATTGACAGTACTTATCGTATTTAATATTTCTCCTATATCAACATTGTTGAAAAGAGACTATTCAAAAACTGAATCCCCTTAATCTCAATGACCTGAACTTTATTAATGTGAAAAAAAATAATTCAAATTCTCACAACATGCAATAATGTATTTAAGACTATCGTATGTATCTGCATAAGTCAATCTTATGAATTTTATTTCTGTTTTTCATAGCTTCCTTTGAAAATCAAAATTACTGTTTGTATCTTTATTTCCCCACCTAAAAGTAAAGTTTCAAGCTGATAAAATTCATTTTCTGCTTGAAAAGGGGTCTTTGACATCAATAAATCTCAAGTGAAGATTGTGTTTTAATTTTTTTTCCTAAATCAGCTGTTGAAAGGAGACTATTCCAAAACTGGATCACCTTAATTTTTTTAATGAACTTTATTTATGTGATAAACAAATAATTCAAATGCTCACTACGTGCAATAATGCACTTAGGACTATCTCATGTATCTGCAAATGTCATTTTTATGAATTTTATTTCTAATTTTCATAGTATCCTTTGAAAACCAAAGTTATTATTTTGTATCTCTTTATCTTTTTTTTCTCTACCTAAGAAGAAAGTTTAATGCTTGTAGATTTCATTTTTCTGCTTGAAAAGGTGTCTTTAAAATTAATAAATCTAAAGTGAAAACATCTCCACACGTATCAACTTCTAACCATAATGTGATCAATATGATTACTACTGAAAGTATTATTCCAAAACTGGATCATGTTTGTTTTATTCAAATGTCATTGATTTTAATTAGTGTATCAAACATTTTTCCTACATCCACACTGTTGAAAAGGGATTATTGCAAAACTGGATCACCTTAATCTCTTTAAAATGAACTTTTTTGACGTGCTAGTCAAATAATTCAAATGCTCATAACAATCAATAATGCAATAACTACTACAGTACTCGCATCGTTTTTCTTTACAATTCTATTGGGTCCTATCGTGCGTTTATCGTATCGTGCGTGTATCCTGTCGTATTGTGCGTGTATCCTATCGTATCCTATCGTATCGTGTTTTCCGTTTATCAGGTTTTGCGTTTTCCATCGTGTTTTCCATTTATCAGGTTTTGCGTTTATCGTGAAGATTGTTTATCAGGTTCTATCGTGTATCGTGTTTTGCGTTTATCGTGTGCATTCGGAAACCCTCGCTCTTCATCTTTACCTTGAGAAGAAACTCCCGAGATATCTCGAGTTCATTTTTCGTTTTGTTATTTTATTTACGATTCATTTAACTGTTGAACAGAGAGAGAAATATTAATAACTTAATTCTGGTATATAATATTAAGAAAATAAATAAATAATTAAATAATAAACAAACGTCAAGTACCGTGTAGAATTAAATCCAAGTTCCTCTAAAATACATTTAATATAATGAGTCTTACAAAGACAATGTTGTTACCTGTTTTGTCAGCAGGGACCAGTACGTACTGATCATGTAATCTATCTAATTCTTTTTTCACTTCTGGATTATTGAATACAGAAGGATAGATGGTTCTCATATTGCCTCTCAATCTTTTAATGTGCAATTTCAACATACATCTGATACATTTAATCCATTCTGACAGAGTGTCAAGGTCTTTTTTTCATGTCTGGCCCATCGCCTGGCTTAATCCTCTACAGAATCGGTAATATTTATGAAATTCCGACGCCAGTTGAAGGATCGGGGTTCCCTATATTTAGGACCTTTTTAGATTAATGATCTAAGGTCCTCATTATTAACAATATTTACGTCACCAGTAATAACGTGTCCAGCAGGACTATAGTTATAGGGTGAAGAAGAACATGAACAAGATGGAGGATTATGTTTCAGATATTCGATATCCAGGCCCTGCAAAGTTTTCTTGTAATTAAAGAGTTTGGAAATAATAGTCGATGTATATTTGTAGGAAATACAAGATGTAGTCTTTAACTTGAAAGAGATGAATCAAATAGAGATAGTGACAATCCAAGGGATAATCACGAAGAAATAGTGAAGTATATTGGAAAGACATTCTATCACTGCAATAAATTAAATGTTCGTTTGCTTTTTCTTGATATTAATTAAGCACGGTGAGCAACATAAACACATGAACAAAGCTGACCTCGAATATTTTGAATTCGTTCATAGACTTGCAGGAGAAGAATAAATTTCACTTAAACATGTACATCGATCATGTTGATAACAGAAGAGTTTCACTAGATCTTGAAGAATTATGCTTATCAAAGTAATGAAGAGTTTTATTAGTAGCACTTTTTCTTAAATCTGAATTTCTTCTTTCCTACAGGTAGTAAGTAGTCGAAATCAAGATCAAAGCAAGAACACTTGTATCGGACTACTTGTATCGGTGTCATCTTCAAATGCAATTGTTGTTCCATAATCAGCGCTTAGAAACTTAATTTTGTGAACACTATCAAGTTACTTCGACAGTTTTAAATACTTGCTTGTGCATTTGAAATAGAATACTTTCTAGCAGTTCCTGAGAAGAAGTTGAGAATGTTTTAAACTACTTAATTTCGTGTAATCTTTTAAAAGGATCTCGCTCCACTTTTTGATACATGTATATTATCTGGTGCATACACTGATTTAATTTCAATATTCAAAATTTTAATAATTTCGATCTGCTGAACTTTCCATTTCAACCTTATCACATGATTTTTTTTTCAAAAATATATATTAAGAATTAATTCAAATTACATACAGTGTATATTTCAAATTTTGTTATCTACTGTTGCCAATTTGAAGTAACCTCCATCACTTACTTTGCTCAATGCCATGAGATAGAGGAATGAGCGCCTTTATAAGCTTATGAATGAAGGTGCTTTTTTGTTAAATACTTCCATAGCAATGCCTTGTACGAGAGTCATTCAAAAAATACGTAGACAATGTTCCCCATCATCATATTAATTTTACAAGATTAAAGATCAAAATATGTAAAAACATTTATTTTGCCAATGTGTGAAGTTTCATTCCGTTTGATTAAATGGAACTCATGTTAGCCAATTTAAAAATAATATGTTTTGTCACCACGGAGCACTGTTACAACGCAAATGTAATAACAACGCAAAATGTAATAAACTGGGATTATTACATTTTGCGTTATTACATTTTGCGTCGAGATCAAACCAAAAGGTAATAACGCAAAATGTAATACCAAGATTTTTGGATTATTACATTTTGCGTTATTAAATTTTGCGTTGGGATTAACGCGAAATGTAATAATGCACTTTTTGGTTGTTACATTTTGCGTTACTTAATTTTTGCGTTGGGGACAACGCAAAATGTAATAAAACAAAATATTATTATTTTTTGTATTGTGTTCAACTCAAAACATCACAAAATTGATCGAAACATATAACAATGGGGAAACTCGCTTCACTAAATAGACAGACATATCTATGACCATGAGACAAAGTTTAACGTTACGGCTTTTACGGACAATACTAAATCTAATTATTTTTTTTAACGCTGTTTCTAACATTTTTATTGAATACTTATAAAAAATTAACTAAACTTTGATTGACTATTTATAAATCAGTCTGTATTATATATCCATCATTGACATTCTTAATTACCAAAGATTGACCATGGGTCCATTAAAAAGTCTTGATATGCATGTACGACATGCATGTGTACATTGATTAGCAAATTAGAAGTGCATGTGTGTGTGTGTGTCTAGCGAGGAGAAGCAGGGGGTAGGGGTTACTCGTATGTTGATCATTGTATTTTTATGCAAATGCAGAAACCATCCATTTTATTGTTGAAGAGAGCGAGAGAAAGAGAGAGAATTTTATTTTTGCTGGTCTGCAATACACATGATTTGAAAACAGTATGAAATTTTTATTGTCAAGAAACCCCCTTCCTGCTATATTTACACCTGTCAGTAAAAATAAATAGATTTCTTTACTAAATTTCAGGCATGTGCCTATCAAAAAGCAAAAGCAAACTGATACACTGATCAACGAAATCCCCCCCCCCCCAACACACACACATATACGTGAGCAATCGCGTCTTTAATTTGCAATACCTATGATTTGGATATCAACTGATTTTAAATGGCTAATGAAATCAATATATGATGAAATCAGATATAATGAATGAATAAGCATATGTTTATTTTTCCTTTTGTTTTACTTTTTCCATTTATTTTCTTCATCCACTACTCAGTTGAAAATTATTCTCAACCGGACTGACTTAAAAGTGTGTTATTACATTTTCCGTTGTTGCATTTTGCTTATCTCGACGCAAAATGTAACAACGCAAAATGTAATAACCCAAAAATTGTGTTATTACTTTTTGCGTTATTACATTTTGCGTTGATCTCAACGCAAAAAGTAATAACGCAAAATGTAATAATCCTAAAAAGTCTGTTTTTACATTTTGCGTTATTACATTCTGCGTTGATATCGACGCAAAATGTTATAACGCAAAATGCAATAATCCCGGTTTATTACACTTTGCGTTGTTATTACATTTCGCGTTGTAACAGATCACGGTTAACAACATTGTAACGTCAAATACAACGTCGATAAAGTTTCTCAAAATTACTCTGCTTTTCATTTCAAACACGGTTTGTAGCGTTTTCCCCATAAATAAACACGTGTCCATAACACTTGACACCTAGTTCAAGTAGCTTAAGTTAGATTGTCCATGTTTTCACATTTTTTACCGTGTAACTCTGTTTTCACAAGTTCTACAACAGTGAAGCGCACATCACGTTTCATGACGTTACTAATTCTTTTGACAAAAATTTTATTTATAATCTGTTTCTTCGCAGACTGTCCATCGTCCTATTCAAAGTCTCTACCACTCAAAAAATTGCCTTTTCCATTATATACAAATGCAAGGCTAATTTTTTTTTATATAAATTTCCTGGTTCCTCCAGCATTTTCAGAGTTTTTTTTTAGAGGTTTCCCGATTGCAAAACAAAATTTTATTGCTACTCGCTGCTCCGTGACGTCCTTCGACGTCATGGTTTTTCCCTTTTTTTAATCAAGCCTACCTGCCCTTAGAAATTTATATCTTTTATTACATTACCTTTTGACATCTGAAGTAACAGAACTATACTAAATTAAAACATTTAATTTTTTTGTTTATGCGCCATTTATAGGAGGTATGGCTATAAACATTACAAAGTGTATAATTAGTAAACAACTCAATTTTGACGCTGCTCTGTGATCCCATTTTTGCTGTCTGAGATCTTTGATAATTTTGATAAATAACAAGATATATTCCAATTTTTTTACTCAAATTATTTGAATCTGTTGTTAAAATATTTTTACCAAATTTGATTGTTATATGACTTTAAATAAAAAAAAGTTATGACAAAAGTCTATGAACTTTTTGAATGACCCTCGTATACTATATGTTTAAGTAGTTTATCCTCATTCTGGGTTAGCTATGCTGTCGACAAACAAAATGCATGCAAACACTCAAACTTTTAAAATGTTTCTGATCATACCAAATTCAAGAAAAAAAGGCCCAAGGGCCTTGAGTCACTCTTCTGATAAACTGTACAACCTATCACTTCTATTTGATGCCTCTAAGTATCCTGTATATTTAGATAAAGACTTGAAATTCCAAAGGTAGGTCATCATGACCTACATTTTAGATGAAACACTCTGAGAACCCAAGATGATTCTAAGCCAATTAGAACCTGAGAGTAGGTAATGGTGACCCACTTGTCATTCTCTGAGGACCCAAGATGCATAAACTAAAATGATTATTCTAAGCCAATTAATACCTAAAATGTTTTTAAAATTATAACCATAAAATTTCAAAAGTAGGTCATAGTGACCTACTTTCCAGATGACATACTTTGGAGAACCAAGATGCATCAAGTGACAAAGTTTGGTGATCCTAAGCCAATTAGTACTTGATATATTTAAATAAGCCATAAAATTTCAAAAATAGGTCATAGTGACCTCCTTTTCAGTCGACTAACTCTGCAGACCCAAGATGCATCAACTGACAAAGTTTGGTGATTCTAAACCAATTAGTACCTAAAAATATTCAAATAAAGCAATAAAATTTCAAAAGTAAGTCACAGTGACCTACATTTTAGTCAATTTACTCCGAGGACCCAAGATGCATCATGTGACAAAGTTTGACGATTCTAAGCCAATTAGTACCTGATAAATTTAATTATAGCCATATAAATTCAAAAATAGGTCACAGTGACCTACTTTTCAGTAGACGTACTACAAGGACCCAAGATGCATCAACTGACAAGATTTGATGATCCTAGTCCTTATAGTAAGCAAAATATCATCATTTTAAAAAATGTAATTTTTGGTCAACTTTGAAGTGACCTTGAGACCACGCCCTTTGCCCCAGGGTGATTGCCTGTGCAAATTTTAATCTACAACATATCCTCATACTTTTTTGTAAGTTTGGTGATAAACTGCCTAGTGGTTCTTGAGAAATAGATTTTTTAGCAACCAGTACTTCTGTTTCTATTTTCCTAATTATCTCCCCTTGTTTAAGGGTCACAACCCTAGGTTTAGTATAAACAGAAGCCCTTGTGCCAAGGATACCCTGTGACAAATTTGACACTAATTGGCCAAGGGGTTCTTGAGTTATGGCCCATATTCTAAAAAGTTTACGCACACAAATGGCCATAGCATTAAATTTGAGCCTTTGGCTCAGAAGAGCTAAAAAGTAATAGTGCTGCATTAACCATTCAAGAATTACCACCAATATGTTTGATTTCCATTAGTGAACTCTTCAAAATTAGAGGCGCATTTGGTCGTCTGACTGGGACGGCATGGCGTTGCGGATAATACAAAACATGCCAATCTCAAATCCAATTTTAAATGTTAAATGTATTTGTCCTTCCAATTAAAGAATAGAAGAACTAAAAGACATATGTAAGAGAGCGAGAACCCTAATTTTATCATCCATTAATAAACAATACGATATTTCCGAGGCATGTGTATTGTATTAGATGTACCATACGATACATACAATCATCAATAGATATAAATTGATATCGTTGTCATTCCTACTCTTGATGTATATAAAGTCCACAACAATAAAATATTTCGTTTGCATTTTGTTAGGATTTGTTCATCGACATTCAACATATTGTTTACTTGTTTATGTTACGTTTGTCCCAGAAATCTTGCGAGATTTGTACATTTTCCGACTTTTTCACAAAAGAGCGCACTAAGAAGTATAACTCTTCAATAGTGGAAATGGAATGTATTGGCAAGTAACATACTGTTTTTGTCCTTCAAAATACTTTTTTCAGTTTCATACATGTAATCATATACAAATATAAAATGGTGTTAAACAGTTGGTTTTCATAACCTATAGTAACCTTATCAACAGTCTTGCCAATCTATTATGAGAGGTTTCTGTATGTTCCAACAGTTCCAGACAAAACATTATGTCATTAAAAAAACACATAAAAAACTTCAATGACAATTTATTAATTCATTAATCATTTGTATTAATTTCATGAAAAGGCATCATGCATACATTGATAAAAATAACTGAAATAATAATACAACTGATGTAAACTAAATTTCATTTATGTGTGTATATAGCACATACTTTAATTAATGTATTAAAAATTCATTATAACAATGTATAAACAAGTACACAGTCATCAGTCAACTTAACAGTCTCCATCAACTCCAGGAAACTTACATTTTTTAACAGATTCAAGGTTAAGAGTTATAAAGAAACAGAAATTTGTCAAGAGGTAAAATGTGCTGGTACCTAAGGAAAGTTCTTCTCGCAAAGAATACACATAAGCCCTAGCCTCAACCATTCAAAAATTATATCCAAGGTTATTTTAGCAGACAGACAGATGCAGACCAAAAACTTTATGCCCCCATATCCTTCATTATCAAATTCTGGGCAATTTGAATTTGCTGAGTAGAAAATTAAGAAAACAAATAGAGGTGAATTACTAAACCAAAAAAAAAAAAATCTTTGAAATCAGAAAGTTGTAAAAACAATGGCTCATGGGTGATTCTCATTTCTTTATATGCATTTCTTTCAACCCATAATTAGAAAATACTTCAGAAAAAAGTGAGTCTATTCGACAGTAATTAATAAAAATATTTGAATGTTCTCATGATATACAAGTTAAGATAATAATCATGATAATAATAACTGATTAAAAACTACTTGAAGAGGATATTAGGTGTCATGATTATAATTACAAAATATAATGCAAAGCTGATTTTTTTATCTCAAGAAAATCTAATGAAATTGAACTTAGTTTAAAAAACCATTTCATGCCATTGGTGTTCAAAACCTAAGTAGAATTTCACTCTCGGCCCTCTATGACTAAATCAAGTGAGAAAAAGTTATCAGTATCTGACATTTTTATCCAAATTAAACAAATATTAATCTAATTTGAGATCAAAAAGTAGAAAAATAAGTTATATTGCATATACATGTATATACGTAAAAGACTTTTTCAAAATGAAAAACAAAATGCATGAATCAACATTCAACATTATGATATATATTCAATTGCTAAACAATTTATATAAAAATCATATGAAATGAAAATTGAGTAACATGATAAAAGAAACAACAGTGCCATTTCATGTTCAATTATTCACTGACATTATTCAAAATTATTATATTATTTCAAGGACTACAACAAAGGATTTATTCTAGTTTGAGCATTACTTTCCTCCTTCAGAATTTGGATATAAATCCTCATATCCAGACGTCTGTATGAAACCAAGCAAGAACAAGAGATCCAAGCACTTGTTACGATCTTCTTCTATTAAGTAATTCAGAGGTTTTGTATACCGAATCAGACTGGTTTCACCATCACATTTTCCATCATATACAATTTTATTCAAATGTGTTTGCATCATTTCCATATATGTAAAAATGATCTACAATTTAAAAAAAAACAACATTCAATATATACGTTGTTTACTACTTAGGCTACATTACTGACATCCTATGTTTTTCTCAGTTTACTTTTAAGTTGAATGGAGCTCTAGAAATAAACTGATGACTGATTATCAGCCCTGATAGTTTTAGACTTCAGTCGTTTATTATTATACCTCTACTGATTTTTCACTATATGAGTAAATCGATATATTTTGCCGATTTCCTGAAAATCGTCGGAAAAAGACTGATTCCCTGCAAAAAGGTGCTGCAGTTTGATGAACTGATACACACCTATTCGGAGCATCTACCGATTTCTTTTAATCATATGAAAAGTACTGATATGTTCCAAATAAAATCATGAATATTCATAATGCAGCTCAGTTAAATTATATATGAGGTGGGGCCTAATTTAGACAGGAAAGAGAAACTTGTTAATTGTGACAAGTAATTATGAACATGGTAAACTAATGTGCACTGAGAGCTAGATGGATCACAAAACTTTGTTACATACAATGTGAATTGTTTATAAAATAAACAAAATTGCTTGCAGATACATGTATTTTATAAACTATTGATTCAAAGGCAAAGACCTTTTATTGAATTTATTCTTTTATTTTATCTACATTCTTAGTAATAAACATATTGCACACCTCATAATTGCACTGCGTATAAAATAAAATTGCAGTTAATAGTCTAATTTTGGTATTGGTGTTACGGTAATAAAACAGTTAATATATATAATATCAGCAAGATTCCAGTTCCCCTCACACAGGCTTTTTAACCTTGGCTGTGCCTCAGAAAATAGACTTGCTCTTGGAGAACTGGAATCTTGCTGACTCCCTCACTGATAATCTTTAACTGCATGCATACATGTACTGTTGCCTGGCAATTGTGTGAACAAAATCTCATTTTCTGGACAGAAAAAAAATGGAACAGGAAGTGAATTTTACTAAGATATATAATGTTACTGATCTAGACATTTGTTGTCTTTATAATATATATAAACATAGGTTATCAAAGATTACAAAGCTCACCTCGACAAATGTTATCCATAAATAAGGCAAATTTTTTTTCTTCTAGTAAGTGTGCATCCCAAGATCAATATCCATGGAAGTTTGGTTTAATAGGACTTACTTGGAGTTACTTGGAAAGGGACCTGCTCTAACAACGTTCACTAATCAAGAAAATGTTGGTCTGTTCCAATATTTAAATCAAGTCTGCTAGTGTCCATCCCTAGAGGCTTCATCCATGCAAATTTGATCCAGACAGGGCCTATATTTTTATTTAGGAATGGACCTGCTCCAAAAACTTTAACCCAGTCACTCTTCTGGAAAATGTAGGTCTGATCCAGCATCTGAAGCAAGTCTGGTCGTGTCCATCACTAGATGCATCATCCATACATGTTTGGTCCAGGTAGGGCTTATAGTTACCTGGGACTGGACTTGCTTCAAACCTTAATCTGGTCACTCATCTAGAAAATGTTGAAGAGATCCATCATTCAAAGCAAATCTGGTAGTGTCCATCGCTAGATGCATCAACCACGCAAGTTTGGTCCATGTAGGGCTTATAGTTACTTTGGAATGGACTTGCTCCTAAAACTTTAACCGGGACACCGACGATAACTTCGACAATGACATCAGGGGTATAGTACAAGCGTCGAGGTGAGTTAAACATCATTCTAAAACTTTTATATATAAGTGATATATATGGGAAAGTTTAAAAAAAACATTATGTACATGTAATTTTTCTCTAATAACCAGAAGTTGCATTTTTTTCATGTGAGATCAAAACATTTCAAAACTGTGAAAAAAACAATTATATGATGCACGTTTTATTTAAAAACAGGAAAGTTGAAAATTTCAATTTCTTTGATGACTTCCTGTGACAACTGGAAGTTATGGCTGACATTCTTAATTCAAATGGTTCTCACCTACTCCTCAAGTCCTATTATAAGTATAATGTCTTAGTCTTTCACTGTTTCTGACAAGTCACTCAAAAACAAGAGGCCCATGGGCCACATCACTCACCTGAGAACATTGGCTAGGAAAAGGCACAAATGAGTTCAGTATTGAAAAGTTAACGGGGGGAAGGGGGGGGGGGGGTTGGACGAGCACAGTGTCTTGCATATTTACATGAAAATAAAGTTCTTGCGAATAAAAAGTGATTTACAGTATTTGAGACATACCTCTGTTCCCATACAAATGCAGCCAACAACCATTGTTGGAGCAAAGGCAGATGATCGAAGTTCTGAAAGCAACTCTCCACCATGCTGTCCTAACACATTTATGCTAAGTATTCTGTGTATGTAATTTCCCGACGTCTGATCTGATTCTGATGAACTTTCACTTGAAGCTCTTGTTTTTCTCGGCTCAAATGACCTGTTTTCTGGGAATGGCTCAACCTTTTTAACCTGAATTTTAAAAGAGACAATGCATTATTTATTTTACTAAACTTAATTTCCATTTTTAAATTAAGAAAACTCAATGGTTATATAGAGGGAATGATGGTGTATAACACATCTTTTTTTTGGAGACAATATATACATACCAGGAATCATAAGTCTGGCTTACATGTAAAACAATTTCCTTGCCATTTATACAAATTATTTAACTTTGAGGCCAAAAGGTAAGGGCATATGTGGTTCAGGACAATGAGGACACATCATCTATTGATGATATATGAAAACCAGCATGACATATATCAATTCTAAGTCAGAGTCAGAAGTAAGAACGCATTTAATTTTCAGACACACTTTGTGCTGACAAAAAAATATTTAAATATGAAGACAAAAGTCAAGGGCTAATCAAAAATTATTGAGGGCAGACATTCTGTTTATTCTCCTTTATGTTTCACAAACTCTTGCAATTAAAAAAAAGAAATATTTATAAAATATTCATTTTTTGAGGTGACGTATAGTGGCTGCAATGTTATTGTTGTCAAACCAATCATGTAAAATTGTTTGTGAAACGTGCATAGGTGGCAGGGGATAGTTTCGTACTAAAGACCCGGTCAAATTTCTTAAAAAAACTGAGAATTACTGGGTGTTTTATCCTGCTCGCTCGGGCCTGGGGGTGGGTTGTATCTGCCTATTAGAGTGCACATGTACCAAAAATGCACCTGGGGACTTCCCAAATTTTGGCTTGTTTTTCCAACATATTTTTTAGTGATACGATAACCGATACAGAGATGCTTGCATATTGCTCGATTATTTTGACATTTAATTAAAAGAAAAAATGTCTTTTCGGTGAGCCAGAGCGACTAACATCTCGAACGACCTATCTAAAATCCCTAAACGCATGACTTCAAAGCAAATAAACATGTCGAAAGTGTGGTGCCATTACACAAAAGGCAAAATGTAATATTTGTCTACAAGAAGTTGCAAGTTCTGGGGGAACAACAAACCTATCTACCCATCTTAGACGCGATCACAACATTGACCTGTTTGCTACCGTGAAACGTGGAGGCAATTCCGGTAGGTAAAATGGCGCATCGAACAAATCTCAAAATCATGGAATCATGGAAACCGATAATAAAATATCAATCAGAATTTTTAAATCTCTAATATATATATCATAGTTTATTTAAACTCAAAGCAATTTGGTAAAATATTTTAGCTGCCATTACTTCCACAAATAACGTGAATACGATGTCAAGTATCAACACAGTCAGCGTAAACACATTAGCCCCACCGGCGGTGTGAAGTGTCAGTTCTACCTCTGTTACCCCATGGACCATCGCTAGAACAGCAAAGTTGCCATCTGCCAAATCTAACGAGATTACCAATGCAGTTGTAGAATACATTATCCAGGACCTGCGACCTTATAGTACCATTGAGAGCCCAGCTTTCAGGTAATGTACTCTTTTCATCGATATGATAATTCCTTTTGATAAACAATGATAAATTCACTGAATTATTTCATATACTATCTTGTAAGGAATACTTTTTTTTAATAAGAACATGCTCTACCAACTTGATCCAAGATATCACCCACCTAACAGACATACTGTCAGTGAGCAATTAATACCTGCACTTTTATCTCAAGAACAAGCTAAACTTCAAACTGATTTAAGTGCAGCAAAAGCTGTGGCTCTGACCTCTGATGCATGGACATCACGTGCAACAGAATCTTACTGAACAATTACCTGTCATTATTTGAAAAAACCTGAGTGGAAATTATGCTCAAAAGTTTTGCAGACAGAAAAATTTGGAGGAAGTCACACTGGAGACAGAGTGGGATTTGAGCTCAGATCAGCTATGATGAAGTGGGGTATCGAGAAAAAAGTTAAAGTTATTACAGTGGATAATGCTTCAAACATGGACATAGCAATTCAGGTAACAGTCTGGAGCAGAATTAAAATTGGGATGCTTTTCGCACACGCTTAACCTTGCCTCAAATAAGGCATTAACTGACCCTTCGCCCTCAAAAGTCCTTGGCAAGGTAAGGGCAATTGTAACATTTTTTCACAAAAGCAATATAGCAACTGAACTCTTGAAAGTGAAACAGGAGGGACTTAACATACCCATTCATAGATTAATCATGGACTGTAAAACGTGGAACTCCACATACAGCATGCTAGAAAGATTTCTTGAGCAAAGGCCTGCCATTTTAGCTACTTTACTTGATGACAATGTAAAACACTTAAATCAGAAGGGAAAGATAGTGGCTGGAATGTTAGATTCAGAGATTCAGAGATGTGAGAAGTTTGTGGAAGTCATGAAAATAATGATGACAGCAACAGTAGCACTATGTGAAGAAAAGTCACCTACCGCAGGACTTATTTTGCCTTTATTAGGAAAACTTAAGAAGCATTTTACAATTTGTGACACTGACTCGGCATCTTTGAAATCAATAAAAGAGTTGGTTGGCAAGAATCTAGCTGTAAGATACACACAACAGAACATTGTTCATTTTCTAGAGGGGGCAAGTGCCCTTGATCCCAGAACTAAAAAAAAACTACCATGATTGATGAAGAAACATGGGAGAGAATCATCAACAAATGTATTACTTTTGTGGCTTTGTGCAAAAACAACATAATTGTCAAGCAGGAACCAGGAGCTGAATCTGAAATTTCTGCCAAACCAGCCCTACCAAGTTTAAATATGGAGTTGACAGTAACTCTACTGCACCTAAAGATGAAAAAGATGTTGCTGCTTGTGAGGTGATAGCTATTTTGCTTATTTCTACTTAATGATTAAATAATGAATAAGCACTAGCTACAGCCTGTTATTTACTAAGAAATGTGTATTGAAAATCTTTTAATAAAATTATATTTTATAATTTCAGCCTCCACTGAAAAAGTCAGCATTGTCATCATTGTTTGAGGATGACATAGAAGTAACTCATGTAGATCCTCCTTTACAGAATAGTGAGATTGCCAGAAGGGAAGTAGAAAAATACAGAGCTTTTCCACAAACAGGCATGTTGGAAAACCCTCTTCTTTTCTGGAGGGAAAGGAGTTTTGACTTTCCAAATTTGATTGTTCTAGCTGAAGAATATCTCTGTGTTCAAGCATCCTCTGTAGCTTCGGAAAGAGTATTTAGCACCAGTGGCAATATCGTTTCCAGCACAAGGGCCTGTCTGAAACCAGACCAAGAGGCTGCCTTGGTTTTTTTTAAAAAAAAAAAGGACAAACAATGACATTAACCTGTCTTGCACTATCAATTCAGAGGGAATAAAATAACAAGGATTTAAAAAGTAGTTTTATTTTATTATAAATTCATGTTGTAATAAAAACATACTAAGGAATCCCTTTAAAAAAACACAACAGCAAACAAAAAAAGAAAGTGTTTTCTCATTTGTCTGTATCGACAATACATATTGCATCTCTGTATCGCAATATGTATCGTATCGAAAAAAAGATTTCAATACCCAGCCCTAGTCAATATGGCCCTGTTCTTCGTCAGCAGATTTTCCTCCTATATATTCATATGTAAAGTTTTGATCACCTGTCACCAAACTTGAATCTCTATATATACAACATGCTTTGTTGTTCTTGAGAAGAATATTTTTTAAAGATATTTCCTATACATGTTCTAATGTAAAACTTTGATCCCCCATTATGGCCCCACTGGAGGATGCCTTGAACAAACTTGAATCTACAATACCTGGATGCTTCCATATCAATATGACTAATCATGGCTTTCCTGTTCTTGAAAAGATTTTTAAAGATTTTTCCTATATATTCCTATGTAAAACTTTGATCCCCCATTGTGGCCTCACCCTACCCTCAGGGGTCATGATTTGAAAAAAAATTGAATCTACACTACCTAAGGATGACTCCATATTCAGTATGACTAATTGTGGCTTTGTTGTTCTGTAGAAAAAGATTTTAAAAGATTTTTTTCTATATATTCCTATGTAAAACTTTGATGACCCATTGTGGCCCCACCCTACCCCCGGGGGTCATGATTTGAACAAATTGAATCTACACTACCTGAGGATGATTCCATATCAATATGACTAATTGTGGCTTTGCTGTTCTTGAAAAGAAGATTTTTCAAGATTTTTTCTATATATTATTATGTATTAAAAACTTTGATTCTCCATTGTGGCCCACCCTAGCCCTGGGGGTCATGATTTGAACAAACTTGAATTTACACTACCTGAGGATGATTCCATATCAGTATAACTAATTGTGGCTTTGCTGTTCTTGAAAAGAAGATTTTTCAAGATTTTTCCTATATATTCCTATGTAAAACTTTGATCCCCCATTCTGGCCCCACCCTACCCCCGGGAGTCATGATTTGAACAAATTTGAATCTACACTACCTGAGGATGATTCCATATCAATATGACTAATTGTGGCTTTGTTGTTCTTGAGAAGAAGTATTTTTAAAAATTTGTCCTATATATTCCTATGTAAAACTTTGATCCCCCATTGTGGCCCCACCCTAACCCCGGGGGCCATGATTTGAACAAACTTGAATTAACACTACCCGAGGATGATTCCACATCAATATGACTAATTGTGGTTTTGTTTTTCTTGAGAAGAAGATTTTTAAAGATTTTTCCTATATATATTCCTATGTAAAACTTTGATCCCCCAATGTGGCCCCACCCTACCCCTGGGAATCATGATTTGAACAAACTTGAATCTACACTACCTGAGGATGCTTCCATAAAAATATGACCAATCATGGCTTTACTCTTCTTAAGAGGAAGATTTTTAAAGATATTTTCCTATATATTTCTATGTAAAACTTGGACCCCCCATTGTGGCCCCACAGAAACCCCCGGGGGTCATGATTTGAACAAACTTGAATCTACACTACCTGAGGATGCTTCCATGAAAATATGACCAATCATGGCTTTGCGGTTCTTAAGAAGAAGATTTTTAAAGATATTTTCCTATATATTTCTATGTAAAACTTGGATCCCCCATTGTGGCCCCACCCTACCCCCGGGGGTCATGATTTGAACAAACTTGAATCTACACTACCTGAGGATGCTTCCATATAAATATGACCAATCTTGGCTTTACTGTTCTTAAGGTATTCAAAGTATAAAGAAGGGATTTTGAACAAATTTAAAATGTTTTAAACTAGTTAAATAAATTGCTAGATAATGATGGGAGTGAAATAAACCAAATTCACATGACTGATAACAAATAAGAAGCTGATCATTTTGCATCTGAAAAGTTTTTAAAGAGTTATCTGCCCTTGAAGAAAAGAAGGAAATTTTAATTTTGTCAAAATATCTGTGGTAAATGATTCATTTTATTTCATATTTTAATAAAAAGAGAGTTTATGCATATTTTCACCAAGAGATTTGTATGAAATTCACATTACTTTTTACAATATCTTAATAAAATATGCGCTGCCCATAGATGTCAATGTAAAATTTAAGGTGCAATAAATTGGACAATAATTAAAATTTTGTAAATTCCTTTGGTGGAGCATGTTTATTTCATAACACCTTCAAAATGCTACCATGATTAATCATTTTCCACCATTCATTTATTAGGTACAAAATATGGTCGTTATACATTGAATACCTTAAGAAGAAGATTTTTAAAGATATTTTCCTATATATTTCTATGTAAAACTTGGATCCCCCATTGTGGCCCCACCCTACCCCCGGGCGTAATGATTTGAACAAATTTGAATCTACACTACCTGAGGATGTTTCCACATAAGTTTCATTTTTCCTTGCCCAGTGGTTCTTGAGAAGAAGATTTTTAAATGATGCCATTATTTTTTCACTAATTCCTAATTATCTCCCCTTGAAAGAGGGCGTAGCCCTTCATTTGAACAAACTTGAATCTCCTTTACCCAAGGATGCTTTGTGGCAAGTTTGGTTGAATTTGGCCCCGTGGTTCTTGAGAAGAAGATGAAAATGTGAAAAGTTTACTACAACGAAGACGACGCCAACAACAGACAACGGACAAATTTTGATCAGAAAAGCTCACTTGACCCTTTGGCTCAGGTGACCTAAAAAGGAAAAGGGGTCAAAAATCACAGTCTACTTCAATTACACTTTTTGAAAATTTACAGCATAAATTGGAGCTCAGTAGCAACAGCTTTTTCCAAAATCACCTAATACACAGGTAGAAAACAAGAAGTCTGTGAGCCAATGTTCACAGTAGTAATACCCCTGCTCTGATGTGAATATGCACTCTCACAAGTTCAGTTTAAGACATAGAATTCAAACAAAAATGGATCCCAGCAAATGGTATGCCTAAACAAAGGGTGTGCTAAAATTTCAAGCATCTGCAATGAGTAGTTGCAGAGAAAACAGCAACAGAAATTTGGTATAGACAGACACACAAACAGGAAGTTGACATTGGATGCAATAAAATGAATCCCACCCTATGGAATGCCTAAATAAAAAGTGTGCTAAAATTGTAAGCATCAGCGATGTGTAGTTGCTGAGAAAACTGCGATGAAAATTTGTTATGGACAGACATGCACACACTGACAGATGGACAGACACACAAGGGTAAAACAATATACATTAACAAACCTTTGTTTACCTTACATGGCTAATGTTATAACAATATGCACAATGGATCTTACCATGAACAAATAACCAATTTTTGAATGAATAGTAATGTTTACTAGACAACTACATGTTTACAATTTTACTTCAAACATGTAATTCAGGTCAATCTACAATCCAATATTAAATGGTGTGCAAAACACAATTGAAAAATGTTTTCAAGAAAAAACACAAAAATTAGAAACCAAGAAAGATGTCATGGGCATTTGCAATTTGTTGTTATGTTGTTAACTAGAAAACATACATAATAAAATGTAGTCTGTGCCATGTTCAGAACACCAGCACTTCAAGGATAAGGAGAAAGGGCAGCATTTCTAACAAATGTTTTTTACAATTTACAAACCCCGTGATTACATGTGTCTTTGGCTAGGAATCCACCTTACAATTGTATTCACTGATATTACAATAAAGGAATACAGATGCAAATTGTGAGTATAAAAATAAATAAATAAATAAAAATAAATGGACATATTTGCTTTTCAGCAAGGCAATGTATGGTAAAAATGTTTATTGTGTGTTTTTGATCGCCTGTAGATTCATTTTTTTCAAAGTGTAAAATTCCTATAGTATCTGAAGTAACCCATAATGCAATTCAACTCATTCAGCTGATTTGTCAGTTTAAGTCATGTTAAATTGGTACCTCATTTGCTAATCTGATGCCAAAAGATATAGTAGGCATTTCAACTAATTTTTCAAGTTGCACCTATGGTAAAAAACATTTAACCTTCCTTAAAAAATTAGTTATTTCGGACCTGCTGTAAACAACTTCCGGAAATGAGTTATAGTTCTTTACATTGAACCCTCGTGGCAGTTGAAAGGTCCAAGTACGTTTTTCCAAAAAAATAATGAATACATAAATGCAGAAAATAATGTCATTAAGAATACTTATCAAAATTTGAATTAATTCCAGAGAAACTGAAGTACATTTCTATTGATATTATAAAGTGGTGAAAACTGAAACATACTAGTATTACTCTTCTGTATACCATGTCTCCATGTGTTAGTCTTTTTTTAGCCAGAGCAACTATGAACTCCTTGGGTATTATAATTTGCAGAACACCCAAAAATCAAAGGTTCCAAACACATTAGTACACAGTGGTACAGGTGTAGATTGCTAATATGTAAACATGAATTTTTATCACTTCACTAAGAAATGTAGTCATTTGTTATATACAAGATCAATTAGAAATATGTCCATAGGACATCAATGCCCTGCTGAGGGTATATTAGTAATGCAACATGAAAATTTGTATTAGAGTATGAACTTTGATGAGACTATCTTGAACAGCTTCTTTAAAATTGAAACTGAATTCTAAATAAATCTGTATACCTGATTTCATTTCAGTATGTGCAACCTCTGCGAAGAAAATGAATGGAAACTGTTGGTGGACCAACAGACACACCGACCGACAGACAGCAGCAAAGCAATATGCCCTCCCTTTTTCAAAAGGGGGCATAAAAATTGGATATAGATGATAAATTCTCAACAAATTATGTGCAAGTGCATAAGCTTACATAAAAATATCTTAAATGATTTCTTTAAAACTAAGCAATATGCAAATTTAAGAAAAGTGAGGTCGAGGTCACAGGAAAGTTCAAGATCAAACATTTTAGATGCAGTTGAATAGCTCTCTCTAATACATATAAACATATTAAATTTGATAAAAATATCTTGTTAATGGTTTATTTAAGAGCCATTCTCTGTAATGACTTGAACTTTTATATAGGAGCTGTGGCACGCATAGTCTCAGAATTTCTCCAAACTCTTTATGATAAAAGTCTTTGATACCGTAAACTCAAATCAGGCAAAAATTGGTTGCTACGTGTCATGGTTACCATAGCAACATGTCCTAAAGTTTGAAAAATGGCATTTTTCAACATCTTCAGAGTCCCACAGTTAACATTTGTAGCAAAGCAAACAATTGGCAATGACTGTTTCTGAAAGTTGAAGGCCTGGTGTCTTAAATGCATGATAAACATGTTTGGTAAATCATCTATAACATACGTTACTATGGAAACAAAGTATTCAAAAGTAATAATTTTGTTCATTTAATTTTATAAAGTCATACACTTAAGAATAAAAACAATTATAGGTTGAAATGCAAGCAAATAATAGAGAAGAGGTCCTTGTAACATATACCAAGGACAAAATATGATATTTCTTATAGGTTGGCAATGGTTGCCATGGTTTTAATACCACAAAGGGATTTTAAATTTACTCTCTTAGTGTTTTAATCTTATCCTATCTTTTTAAAAAGCATATTTCTATATAACTGATGATCAATTTTTAAAGGCCTTGTTGTGACCTTAATTTTCACATTTCAAGAAATTCAATTTCAGTTCTTTAGATTATATATTTAGACTAGTGCGTTGCTATGGAAATAAGGCGAAAAAACATGCATAAAAATCTGAAAAATACTCTGTTTCCTTGGATACGTACCGTTGTTTGTAGATTCCCAAAACTTTAATGATTGATATATGTGAACAACTAACCTGACTTTCAATTTTGACTATCACCCAATCTCTAACTGGATGCAAAAAGCTGGCACATAGGGTCTAATATTGACAAAAAATTAACAAAATCGAACATTTTCTCTTCTTGGTAACCATAGCAACAGTGTTGAATTTTTCAACAACCTTTATCAATATATGATATTCAACTTAAGTTCTACGAGATAAGTACTATTCAAGGTGATTCAAATGATATTTTTCTTGATTAAAAGGTTGGTAAATTCCTAAAGCAGCAAAAAAATATCACTTTAAACAACTAGTACGTTGTTTCCATGGTTACACTGCAAAGTAACAATTAATCTCAATTTTACTTATGTTGTCGGTGTTGCAAGGTCCTAAGGATGCATATGTGCCTGTCATGAATTTTATTGTTTTTCCTCACGATAGTAGCATTAACCCAATCATAGCAACAGATTTTTCATGGTGACACTGTGTTACCATGGCAACCATGAAAGTTATTTTTAGAATAATATTGCCAATACCTAATTACATGAGGTCAAATATTTTTCATTGTTTTTCTTAGGTTGTTGATTGAGTTTGATCATGTAACATCTATCATTTGTGACTATGGAGCGTTTTTCAGCATTTTTCAGCATCTAAAATGTATTCCAAATGTACCCATGGTTACCACTTACTTAGAGATAAATTCTAAATAGTTTCTTTAGAGCATAAGTGGCAACAAGGTGTCATGTTTTTGGGAGAATGGTTTGTTTGTTTTTCTTAGTCTTTATTAAGGCTTAATAAAGATTTAAAGTGGTTGAAAATCTCAATTTTTTCAACTTTTCTGGCTGTTACCATGGCAACCAAGACACATAGCAACGAAATTTTCTTTGATATATGTTTCTGGTGTCAAGTTGTAATAATGAGCAAAGTTTCATCAAAATCGGTGACCATGCGTGGCAAAGAAGTTTAAGTGGTTACAGAGAACACCTATTAACACAGAGCTAAAAGCTGAACACGACTCGTAGATAAGCATACGCCATTTTCGAGATTACTATCTATGATATCAACACCGGGATATACCCTTCGCATTCGTTACACCTGACTGCTTTATTGTCACGGGTATCGGCGTGGAATGGCAACACATGTTCGTTATCTTGCATTACTTTTGTTTACATTTTATTGTAGTTATGGTGTAGTTGTGTTTGTTTGTATACGGCTCTGACCTGTGCAACTGTTATGTGTCTCTTTGGTATCCTACTCTCCTGCATTATAGGAAGTTCACAGTTATTTTTTTTCACTACTGTGTGCTGTATAGCATACATCCATCTACACTGGTGACGATTGATTACACTGAACAGTGACTTTAAGTGAGCGGCTCTATATATAGGGGCCCTCAGATATAGCAAAAGATCTATCAAATATGGCGGACAAATTGTTCAGCTCTGACACTAATTCAAGAAAAATGATGTCAAAATCGAAGGAAAGATCAAGGTAAAAAATGTTGATGCAGTTGAAAAGCTTACATCAGTACAGGTAACTTGAGATACCTCGAAGTCCACATGACCAAGGAAAAACTTCGAGAGATCAAGAGTTCAAGTTTTCAAGAGTCTTGAATTTTCCGGGTTGGTTGACAGGCTTTAAAATTAGTATCACCAGATGTAATGATTTTCATTCATCCATGCAGTGCTAAACTTTTACAGTGGTTTTGAGCTTACCTGAGCCGAAGGCTCAAGTGAGCTTTTCTGATCACATTTTGTCTGTAGTCGGTCTGTCCGTCTGTCTGTCTGTCCGACCGTCCGTCTGTAAACTTTTCACATTTTCGACTCCTTCTCAAGAACCACTGGGCCAATTTCAACCAAACTTGCCACAAAGTATCCTTGGGTGAAGGGGATTCAAGTTTGTTCAAATGAAGGGCCACGCCCTCTTTCAAGGGGAGATAATAAAGAATTAGTGAAAAATTAATAGCATCTTTTAAAAATCTTCTTCTCAAGAACCACAAAGCCAGGGAAGATGAAACTCATGTGGAAGCATCCTCAGGTAGTGTAGATTCAAGTTTGTTCAAATCATGACCCCCGGGGGTAGGGCGGGGCCACAATGGAGGATCAAAGTTTTACATAGAAATATATAGGAAAAATCTTTAAAAATCTTCTACTCAATAACAGCAGAGCAATGATGAGTCATATTTATATGGAAGCATCCTCAGGTAGTGTAGATTCAAGTTTGTTCAAATCATGACCCCCCGGGGGTAGGGCGGGGCCACAATGGGGGATTAAAGTTTTACATAGAAATATATAGGAAATATCTTTAAAAACCTTCTTCTCAATAACAGCAAAGCCCTAATTGGTCATATTGATATGGAAGCATCCTCATGTAGTGTAGATTCAAGTTTGTCCAAATCATGACCCCTGGGGGTAGGACAGGGCCACAATGGAGGATCAAAGTTTTACATAGAAATATATAGGAAAAATCTTTAAAAACTTCTTCTCAATAACAGTAAAGCCCTAATTGGTCATATTTATATGAAAGCATCCTCAGGTAGTGTAGATTCAAGTTTGTTCAAATCCTGACCCCCCGGGGGTAGGGCAGGGCCACAATGGAGGATCAAAGTTTTACATAGAAATATATAGGAAAAATCTTTAAAAATCTTCTTCTCAAGAAAGCAAAGCCATAATGAGTCATATTTATGTGGAACTATCCTCAGGTAGTGTAGATTCAAGTTTGTTCAAATCCTGACCCCCCGGGGGTAGGGCGGGGCCACAATTGAGGATCAAAGTTTTACATAGAAATATATAGGAAAAATCTTTAAAAATCTTCTTCTCAGGAACAGCAAAGCCCTGATTGATCATTTTTATGTGGAAGTATCCTCAGGTAGTGTAGATTCAAGTTTATTCAAATCCTGACCCCCTGGGTTAGGGTGGGGCCACAATGGAGGATAAAAGTCTGAAATAGAAATGTATAGGAAGATATCTTCTGATGAAGAACTGCAAAGCCATGATTACTCATTTTGATATGGAAGCATCCTCAGGTAGTGTAGATTCAAGTTTGTTAAAATGATGACCCCAAGGGATAGGGATGGGCTATAATAGGGGATCGAAAATTTTACATAGGAACAATAGGAAAATATCTTCTTCTCAGGAACTGAAAATCATGTTTAGTCATTTTGATATGGAAGCATCCTCAGGTAGTGTAAATTCAATTTTGTTCAAATGATGACCCCCGAGGTTAGGGTGGGGCCCAATAGGGGGATCGAAAGTTTTACATAAGAACATATAGAAAAAAATTTCTTCTCAAGAACAGAAAAGCTATGTTTAGTCATATTGATATGGAAGCATCCTCAGGTAGTGTAGATTCAATTTTGTTCAAATGATGACCCCTGGGATAGGGAGGAGCCACAATGGGGGAACAAATTTTTACAAAGGAATATATGGGAAATTTTTTTAAAAATCACCTCAAGTACAACAAAGCCATTTGTTATATTGACATTGAAACATCATCAGGTAGTTTAAAATTCAAGCCCCCCCCCCCCCTCTTAATCTTTTCAATACTAAACTGATTTGTGCTTCTGCCTTGCCAATGTGCTCAGGTGAGCAATGTGGCCCATGGGCCTCTTGTTATAAAAGAATGATACTTCTTTGTATTTTTAGGTGAATATTTTTTAACTGAATAATAAAAACAAAAAAATTCTATATCGTCAACATTCATGTATATTTATTCTATGCAATACGAACATCATACTGCGCATTTGTTACATGAAAACAACAATAGCATTGTACGTAGCATTGACTATTTGTACATGTTGATACTAAACATGATCATCAAATGCAGTTCTGTATTTGTTCTTCAAAAGTTGTCTAATTGACAATGATGATGCTTTGCATAGTTTCTGCATTTTTATTATTCATTTAACTTTGACACTGATTCAAATTTGTGTCTCATCTTGTAATCAATTTCTACTTTTCACAGCATCTCTAAATTATCGTAAAACAGTCGATGTTAATTCTTTTAAGAGCAGACAGGCAAAATATGTTTAATTATCAATCAATTATCACCTTGCAATACAAGTGTCACCTAAATAAACATCCCCTTCCTCAAGTCCCGTCTTCTGCCAGGGGCCATTTAAATGTCCAGGTAAAGGTGTTAGTTATGTAATGCTTGCATACACATAGCCACTTCAAGGTATTGAGGGTAAATTTCAATAGAATATGCATAGTGGGACTGCATTTTGACTTCGAGGGATCAAGGGTTTCGAGAGATTGAGAGTTATATATTAGCATATGAAGTCTGACACTAATTTAAGAAAAATGAGGTCATTGTCAAATTAAAGGTCAAGGTCAAAAATGCTGATACAGTTAAATAGCTTACATCATTACAGTTGTATGTATTAGCATATGAAGTTTGACACTAATTTAAAAAAAGTGAGATCAATATCAAAGGAAAGGTCAAGGTCAAAAAATGTTGATGTAGTTGAATAGCTAGCTCTTATCAATATGTATTAGATTTGGAAGTTTGATAAAAATATTTTGAATAGTTTCTTTGAAATTGAGCTTTGAACTGAGCTTAACACAAAGCGCTACAGGAGGATGGAAGACGGACATGACAAACTCTATGCCCTGGCAATATTCATGATGGGGCGTAAAAATGTATTTAATGCAATTTTCAAGCAATTAGAAGTGTTCTCATAGGTATACATTACTAAAATTCAAGTTTCTGAGTGTGATTTATATACTAAGTATGTATAAATATATCATTTGGTTGAAATAAAATATCTAAATGTAGATGCTTTTGGCAGAAAAATTATCATGCAAGGACAAGGTGATACAGTCCCTGAAACATTCTACTTTCCCACTTGAACGGTGAGCGAACGCTGAACGAACGGTGAATGAACGCTGAACAAACGCAGAGTGAACAGTGAGTGAACGATGTGTGAACGCTGAACGCAACTTGGTGAACGATGTGTGAACGGTGAGCGAACGCAGAACGCGAACGGAGCACAAACGCGAGCGCAAAGTGAACGGTGAATGAACGGTGAACGCAAGATGAACGATTTATTCGGAATGCCTCTGATCTTTTCCTTGCATTGAAACTATTCTATTGTTGGTGCTAAAAATGAATAAATAATAAATAAATAAACAAATCAATGAAAATTGTCCTAAGAAAGACGATACATGCACATTAAGTAAAATTATTAATTTAAGTTTCTTACAATATTTTCTGCACATATGTACGATTTTAAATTCAAGTTTTTAATAACACGATTTTTATCGCTATAAAACATTGTACATGTAATTGTTACCGAACGCTGTAGTATAAAAGATAAAATTAATCTAGTTGTAAAATAAATATGTTTATTCTTATTTGATATATAAAACCATTACAAATAATGTGGATTTTAGACTACGGACTTATAGAATGAATTACAACGGTTGTAACATCCATACATATATTTCCGTGCCAAGGCGATTCCCTGTAAAATAATGAGAAAAAAAAATAAAATATTTTACAAAGGCATGTGGACGTATTGCATAAATACACTCGTATTTTAATGCAATAATATATTTATGTTGTATTTTTTGATGATTTATTGAGCGGACTTCTACATGTATCTGTAGACATTTCCCGGCCGTGATTATACTAGGACAAGATGATACAAAAAGGCATTCATATTATTTGCTTAATATTAAATTTTCACAACTTTATATTTAAGTAATATGCTGTCATAGTTTTTATTAAACAGACAAATGAGAGAGAGAGAGAGAGAGAGATTCGGTATTAGCGCCCCCACCCCCCCTCTTCCTCAAATGTTTGTACCTATATCAAACAAAATTCTTAATTTATCTTAAATATATCAGGCAGTGAAAGTAACCACTTTTTAACAACAAATCCATTTGTTTTACAGTCATAATCGGTTTTTATTTTCCTGCTTCAAGTTCATACGAAGTCCACGTGCTTGACCTGTCAATCAAAATCATTCGACACTGTGCAGGTGTGAAAGTCTCGAAGTTTCACCAAACCGAAAGCAAAGTTTTGTATTTCCAAGAAGTTTTAACATTTTTTCTCATCATTTCTAGATCTGATTCCAACATTTCTAAAAAAAAAAATCATATCGAATGGCAAACATATAAAGTTACGGTGAAAAATATCATTACTGGCGAATCACCTTGGTTATATCAAAGATAATCATGTTCTAAAGGCATTTCTCTTTCTCTAATTAAAGACTTTATATATGTAAATTTAAAAAAAAAACTTTAATGTATTACATTGTAAACAAATATTTTTTTAAACCACACTATCAATTTAATTCGCCATAAAGATACTTAATTAACTGGATATCTGCAGTACTGTTTATAATTCTCAGAACTAGTTCTCACATGTATTTCTGTATTACAGTGGCTTCCATTTTATCGGATAGCGGTTTAACGAATATTTCGGCTATTTCAATATAATATCAGAGCACAAAACCATTTCTTACATATTTATTAATAATTTCACCTGATATTCTGATGAGAAAATATTGGAATTTCGTTTTATCCGATACAAAAATTTGGACTATCGTAGTGTTTTTTGATAATCAGCACCTTGTTCACACCTCCAACTTCGTATGTGAAGCCTTTGTTTACACAGTTTGACACCAATTACCTTGACTGGCTTGAGTACCACAATGAGGGGATTAGTTACGGCTGGACGCACACAGGCCTTACCTGTGTCAATAGTGGGCATAGTAAATAGATATGTTTTGATTACAGTTGTCGTGATCAGCTTGGGTTCAATGATGCACTTGTTAATTATGACAATTATTTGCAATTTTTTCGGCGTGAAATTTTAATTATTGAACTGATTAGCTTGTGAACTGTATGGCAATTTGCTTGGATAATGAAATAAGCCTATTCAGTTGTTTAACTTGGTCAATTGGCTTAATATTTATTCACTTTTCAGTGCAAAATTTATGGTAAAAATCACAAATGGCCCGTTCTATAAAAATACGTCTCAAAATTCATACCATCTTTCTCCACATGGCTCTCAAAATCTCTCTTCAGCAGACAAGAACGAGACTGGTAAACTCACACACAGTATAAAATACGTAACCGTATTAAAGAAACAAATAAAAACGAAACAATTACATATATTTAATATTTTTGTTTATTTTTAATTTACAATCTATCCAGGGAAAAATAGTTTACGGTTATTAGTCAAGCATTTAGTCTACTTCCGTTTCCAAAATGGCGACCATCGAAGAAGGAATGTAAACATGTGCTGAAGAAAGATGGCAATAACTATCAAAGAATATATTCTATACGTCAATTTATTTGAAAAAAATTCATATTAAATTCATAAGTAAGTGAAATAAATTATTTTTAGTAAAGTCATTAAGTAAACATGTCAAAAGAAAACGAAAGTGCAAGCTTGAAATTTGCTACGATGTATTATCAATACATGTAGCTCTATACATCTATCTTTGGACTCGGTATGGAGCAATCGGCTATTCTAATTTTCGGCTATTCGGATAAAACTTGGCTGACAACTTGACTATTCGATAAAACGGGAACCACTGTATTTGAAAAAAAAATGAGTTAGAAATAAATATTTTCGTATTTTTGCCGCAGTTGGTAGATTAATTGACTTCGATTATTATCTATCCATTAACGATTTGTCGTCTTTAACATAACAACAAAATTTTGTAGTGCTTGAAGTATCTGTATATTGCCCGTATTTAAATTTAAATTTTCAGAATCGTTCAACATAGGTACATACATGTACTTATAACAACATTTATTTTCCAGATGAATTTAATAAATAACCTAACAGCTAAGTTAAAATGATAAAAATAAATATTGTAGATAATTCTTTTTCCCATGAAATAATGATTCTTTAAACACGATATGTTAATTATTAAATTCAAAACCTGTAAATCCTTACTTAAACAAGAGGCCGAGGGGCCACATCGCTCACCTGAGCACTGTGGCCAGGAAAAAAGGGAAAATCAGTTTAGTATTGAAAAGCTTAAATGCATAAATGGTCCCAACCTACCCCTAAAAGGGAGTTGGGGGGGGGGGGTATGACTTGAACAAAATTAAATCTACACTGCTTACATAATTTTTTGACTAACTGTGACTTTTTTCTCTACAAGTTTGAACTTTCATTGTGGCCCCACCCTATCCCTGGAGGTCATGATTTGAACAAATTTGAATCTACACTATCTGAGGATGCTTCCATATAAATATTACAAACCATGGCTTTGCTGTTCTTGAGATTTTTAAAGGTTTTTCTTATATATTCCTATATAAAACTTTTAACGTTCATTGTGGCCCCACCCTACCCCCGGGGCTCATGATTTGAACAAACTTGAATCTACACTACCTGAGGATGCTTTCAAAAAAATATATCCAATCAAAGCTTTGCTGTTCTTGAGAAGAAGATTTTTGAAGATTTTTCCTATGTACACCTATTTTAAACTTTGATCGTCCATTGTGGCCCCACCTTTACCCTGGGGGTCATGATTTGCACAAACTAGAATCTACACCACCTGAGGATGCTTCCAATATAAATATGACCAATCATAGCTTTGCTGTTCTTGAAAAGAAGATTTTTCCTACATATTCCCATGTAAAACTTTAATTGTCAATTGTGGCCCCACCCTACCCCTAGGGGTCATGACTTGAATAAACCTGAATCTATACCACCTCAGGATTCTTCCAAATAAATATGACAAATCATAGCTTTGCTGTTCTTGAGAAGAAGATTTTTGAAGATTTTTCCTATATACTCCATGAAAACTTTGATTGTCCATTGTGGCCCCACCCTACCCCCAGGGGGTCATGATTGGAACAAATTTGAATCTACACCACCTGTAGATGCTTCCATATAAATTTGACCAATCATGGCTTTGCTGTTCTTGAGAAGAAGATTTTTGAAGATTTTTCCTATATTCTCCTATGTTAAACTTTAATTGTCGTCCATTGTGGCCCCACCCTACCCCCTGATGGTCATGATTTGAACAAACTTGAACCCACACCACCTGAGTATGCTTCTATAAAAATATTACCAATCATTGCTTTGCTATTCTTGAGAAGAAGATTTTTGAAGATTTTTCCTATATATTCCTATGTAAAACTTTGATTGTCCATTGAGGCCCCACCCTACCCCCGGGGGTCATGATTTGAACAAACTTGAATCTACACCATATAAATATGACCAATCATAGCTTTGCTGTTCTTGAAAAGAAGATTTTTGAAGATTTTTCCTATATTTTCCTTTCTAAAAATTTGATTGTCCATTGAGGCCCCACCCTACCCCGGGGGGTCATGATTTGAACAAACTTGAATCTACACCACCTGAGGATGCTTCCATATAAATATGACCAATCATAGCTTTGCTGTTCTTGAGAAGAAGATTTTTGAAGATTTTTCCTATGTACACCTATTTTAAACTTTGATCGTCCATTGTGGCCCCACCTTTACCCTGGGGGTCATGATTTGCACAAACTAGAATCTACACCACCTGAGGATGCTTCCAATATAAATATGACCAATCATAGCTTTGCTGTTCTTGAAAAGAAGATTTTTCCTACATATTCCCATGTAAAACTTTAATTGTCAATTGTGGCCCCACCCTACCCCTAGGGGTCATGACTTGAATAAACCTGAATCTATACCACCTCAGGATTCTTCCAAATAAATATGACAAATCATAGCTTTGCTGTTCTTGAGAAGAAGATTTTTGAAGATTTTTCCTATATACTCCATGAAAACTTTGATTGTCCATTGTGGCCCCACCCTACCCCCAGGGGGTCATGATTGGAACAAATTTGAATCTACACCACCTGTAGATGCTTCCATATAAATTTGACCAATCATGGCTTTGCTGTTCTTGAGAAGAAGATTTTTGAAGATTTTTCCTATATTCTCCTATGTTAAACTTTAATTGTCGTCCATTGTGGCCCCACCCTACCCCCTGATGGTCATGATTTGAACAAACTTGAACCCACACCACCTGAGTATGCTTCTATAAAAATATTACCAATCATTGCTTTGCTATTCTTGAGAAGAAGATTTTTGAAGATTTTTCCTATATATTCCTATGTAAAACTTTGATTGTCCATTGAGGCCCCACCCTACCCCCGGGGGTCATGATTTGAACAAACTTGAATCTACACCATATAAATATGACCAATCATAGCTTTGCTGTTCTTGAAAAGAAGATTTTTGAAGATTTTTCCTATATTTTCCTTTCTAAAAATTTGATTGTCCATTGAGGCCCCACCCTACCCCGGGGGGTCATGATTTGAACAAACTTGAATCTACACCACCTGAGGATGCTTCCATATAAATATGACCAATCATAGCTTTGCTGTTCTTGAGAAGAAGATTTTTGAAGATTTTTCCTATATTTTCCTATGTAAAACTTTGATCGTCCATTGTGGACCCCTCTACCCCCGGGGGTCATGATTTGAACAAACTTGAATCTACACCACCTGAGGATCCTTCCATATAAATATGACCAATCATAGCTTTGCTGTTCTTGAGAAGAAGATTTTTGAAGATTTTTCCTATATATTCCTATGTAAAACTTTGACCATCCATTGTGGCCCCACCCTACCCCCGGGGGTCATGATTTGAACAAACTTGAATCTACACCACCTGAGGATGCTTCCATATAAATATGACCAATCATAGCTTTGCTGTTCTTGAGAAGAAGATTTTTGAAGATTTTTCCTATATATTCCTATGTAAAACTTTGATCGTCCATTGTGGCCCCACCCTACCCCCGGGGGTCATGATTTGAACAAACTTGAATCTACACTACCTGACAATAATTCCATATGAGTTTCATCTTTCCTGGCCCATTGGTTCTTGAGAAGAAGATTTTTCAATAATGTCATTAATTATTTGCTATTTCATAATTATCTCCCCTTTGAGAGGGAGTGGCCCTTCATTTGAATAAACTTGAATCCCCTTTACCCAAGGATACTTTGTGCCAAGTTTGATTGAAATTGGCCCAGTAGTTCTGGAGAAGAAGATGAAAATGTGAAAAGTTTACAATGACGACGCCGACGACGACAGACAACGGACAAATTTTGATCAGAAAAGCTCACTTGAGCCTTCGGCTCAGGTGAGCTAAAAAAAGATAAGTCCTTTCACTTCGGAGTTCCGAATGACAATAAAGACTGAAGGATAAGTGAACGCTGAACGTAAGGTGAACGCAAAGTGAATGAACGAAGAGCGAACGCTGAACGCTTTGTGAACGGTGAACGCGAGCGCACGGTGAATGCTGAACGCAAAACTGTGAACGGAGAGCGCACGGTGAATGCACGGTGAACGCACGCTGAACGAATGGTGAGCGAAAGGAAAAATGGGAAAGTAGAACGTTTCAGGGACTGTATATAAATGCTAGCTGCATCAGTAATAAATGTTGTCTCCTGGAATTTCAAAGATATGATATCTGAGAAGGTTTCTTTATACATACATGTAGATTTGGCAGGGACCTATATAGGTCCCTGATTATGGTCAAGACTTTAATTCATGTTTGTACAAACAAGTAACTGGTCAGTTTATCTACTGTATACAGGGAAATTTCCACGCCTTTCGCCCTACTCACAATTTGGCGAATTTCAAATGGACGAATTCAAAGAACACAGTGTAATTTCTTATACAGAACTGCAACTGGGCAAATTTAAAATGGAGCAAAATTGTTTTTAAGTGTGAAAGGTGAAAATAACACAAGGCAAAAATCACACAAGTCACAGCTTTTGAGAAGATTTTGTTTGGACCTCTTTTAAACCAGAAGTCTCTGACTACACCCATCTCTGACTAGTAGAGCTAAAAAAGACCAGGCACATATTAATCAACATGCACTAAAAGAACAAGTAAAACTAGAAAATCTGCTATTGCAAGCAATACCATATGTCACCCCAAACTGAACCATAAGCTGTAAGATTGTTCCAATACTTAAGAAAGTAAGTATTCGTAGAAAAATCTCCTCTCCCTTCTCACTCAAGTTAATTGATTTTGGGAGATCTGATTAGTGTGAAATAAAATTATTAATGTTTCTCTGATATCAGGAATAACAAGAATGTCTTCTGTAGAAGACGGAAGATCTTAATTTACAGAATGCCAGGTTCACGTCAAAACATGGCTGATGCAAAATAGTTCTTGAATTTTCCTCTTCAATTTGAGCATTTTTGCATAGGACATGGACTAATTTTTTTATGAGATGATAAAATATGTGTAAACTTTTTTTTAGTTTATCAGAATCAGGAACGTTTCCGATGTGCTGAATGTACAATAGCCATGAGGCTTTCACACACCTGCAGGAGCGGATCCCAAGATTTTCAAATTAATAAAAAGATGGAAATAAAATTGAAATAATTCTAACTATCAATGAATGAAATTATTCATATACAAGTAATACATTCACAAGAAAACACGAAATGCTAATGAATATGGCTGACAATCACTACTTTTCTCAGATATAAATTTTAAATAAAATAATTATAAATTCTGTAGACAAAACAAGAATAAAATGAGTGCTGGGAAAATATTGGATCACATCAGCGGAACTTTATTCATGAAATTCTTAACATCTTCCCTGTCAGTTGTAATTTTTATATCTGCGTTTCTACCTCGCTATTTCGAGGAAGGGGGGGGGGGGGAGGGTTATCTTGAAAATAGACATGTTAATTAGCCATTATTTTGTAGAACTAGATATCATTGAGATGGAGGCCATCTCAAAGGTCTCAGCTTTTAGCAATGAACAGGAAAATGTACGGTGGCTGAAAAGGGTTTATTTTGAAGAGGAACATTTGTGTACTATTAAGGGATGTTTTTGAGTCTAAAGGGCTTCTATGTCATCCTCATTTTAATAAAAAATGGCACGAATATCATGGGTGCTCCATACCCTCTATCAAAAAATGGCACAAAAATCACGAATGTTGCATATCCTCTATGAAAATTGTTGCATATTCTCTATCAATATATGGAAGGAAAATCACAAATGTTCCGTATCCTAAATCAGTTGGTAAAGTTTGAGGCTGACTGGACATAAGGGAAAGAAATTATGCACAAAACAAAGATTTTAAACAGACAGGCTATTTTTGACCTTGACCCTTGACCAAAAAACTTGGTTCAAGGTCACTGCACATCCATTGACCAGTGGCACTCTGTGAGTGAAGTATGAGCCACATTGGACGAAGGGGAGAGAAGATATGCTCCAGACAAGGATTTTTCATATAATTCTTCTATGACCTTCACCTTAGACCTAGAAACATGGTTCAAGGTCACTGCACACCCTTTACCCAAAGGCACTCTGTGGGTGAAGTATGAGCCAGATTGGGCCAAGGAGAGAGAAAATATACTCCAGACAAGAATTTAAACAGAGAGGTTATTTTTGACCTTGACCCTTGACCTAGAAACATTGTTCAAGGTCACTGCACATCCATTGACCAGTGGCACTCTGTGAGTGAAGTAAGAGCCACATTGAACCAAGAGGAGAGAAGATATGCTCCGGACAAGGATTTTTCATATAATTCTGCTTTGACCTTAACCTTAAACCTAGAAACATGGTCCAAGGTCACTGCAAACCCGTTACCCAAAGGCACTCTGTGGGTGAAGCATGAGCCAGATTGAGCCAAGGAGAGAGAAGATATGCTCCGACCAAGAGATCTCGGACAGACAGACTGATCACTATAGGGCACCCACAGAGCAGGTGCCCTAATTATTAAGCCTTAACATTTTGATAACTTAATGATGAAGGGTTGCTTATGATATGAAGGTGAAGGTCATTTTATTTAGAATCCAAGACATAAAGCAAAACTTGCAATTAGAGAAAGACATATATATATATTTATAGAGAGAGAAGGGGGGGGGGACTGATTTGGTCTTCTATATTTGAAATGAAGGAAATAAAAAGTGCCTGCCAAATATATACTACTCTTTTTATTCAATTGAAACTCATTTCTATGGCAAAACGAAGTCTTTGTCACCAGAGAATTTTTTTCTGTACACTTCGTACTTTGTGTATTACTCCAGTGCAGTCCCCGAAAACTACACACATGAAAATAAAATGAATAATTTTTAGTTTTAAGAAACGTTGATCCTACCTTTTTTGGGAAATGATCAGATATTTTATTTCTTCTTAATCATATAAAGAAAAAACATAGGTAATCAGAGATTACAGAGCTCACCTCAACGAATGTTGCCTTTAAGTAAGGCAAAGTCCCACACTAAACTAATAATCTAGGAGTGTGCATCCCTAGATGCAACATTTATGCGATTTTGGTCTGATAGGGCTTGCAGTTACTTGGTAATAGACTTATCTGAAAACTTAAAACTAGTCACTCATCCAGAAAATGTAAGTCAAATCCAGCATCTGAAGCAAGTTTTGAGATTGTTCGTCCCTTGATGCATCATCCATGCAAGTTTTGATCAGATAGGCCTTAAAGTTACTTGGAAATGAGATCTGCTCCAAAAATTTTAATCTGGTTACTCATCCGGAAAATGTAGGTCAGATCCAGCATCCGAAGCAAGTCCAGTAGTGTACATCCTTAGCTGTATCATCCATGCAATTTTGGTCAATATAGGGTTTATAGATACTTGGAAATGAGATCTCCTCCAAAAACCTTAACCTGGTCACTCATCCAGAAAATATAGGTCAGATCCAGCATCCGAAGCAAGTCCAGTAGTGTGCATCCTTAAATGTATCATCCATGCAAGTTTGGTCAATATAGGCCTTTTATTTACTTGGAAATGAGATCTCCTCCAAAAATCTTAACCTGTTCACTCATCCGGAAAATATAGGTCAGTTCCAGCATCCGTAGCAAGTCCAGTAGTGTGCATCCTTAGATGTATCATCCATGCAAGTTTGGTCAATATAGGGCTTATAGTTACTTGGAAATGAGATCTCCTCCAAAAACCTTAACCTGGTCACTCATCCGGAAAATGTAGGTCAGATCCAGCATCTGAAGCAAGTTCAGTAGTGTGCATCCTTAGATGTATCATCCATGCAAGTTTGGCCAATATAGGGCTTATAGTTACTTGGAAATGAGATCTGCTCCAAAAACTTTAACCTGGTCACTCATCCAGAAAATATAGGTCAGATCCAGCATCCGAAGCAAGTCCAGTAGTGTACATCCTTAGATGTATCATCCATGCAAGTTTGGTCAATATAGGGTTTATAGATACTTGGAAATGAGATCTGCTCCAAAAACCTAAACCTGGTCACTCATCCAGAAAATATAGGTCAGATCCAGCATCCGAAGCAAGTCCAGTAGTGTGCATCCTTAAATGTATCATCCATGCAAATTTGGTCAATATAGGCCTTTTATTTACTTGGAAATGAGATCTGCTCCAAAAATCTTAACCTGGTCACTCATCCGGAAAATATAAGTCAGATCCAGCATCCGAAGCAAGTCCAGTAGTGTGCATCCTTAGATGTATCATCCATGCAAGTTTGGTCAATATAGGGCTTATAGTTACTTGGAAATGAGACCTGCTCCAAAAACTTTAACCTGCTCCAAAAACTTTAACCTGCTCCAAAAACATTAACCTGGTCATTCTTCAGCTGAAATTGCAGCATCTGAAACCTTGACTGGTACAATGAAACACACTAGAAGCATCCTCCATGCATCTCTGACTAATATAGGCCATAGAAGTACTTGAAAAGAAAACTGCTCCAAAAACCTTAACCTGGGACGCCGACGCCGAGGGTATTACATAAGCTCCCCCAACTTCGTTGAGGTGAGCTAAAAATAATAACATATAAAAGCTTCACAGATGTACCTTTATTTACTCTAGGAATATTCCAGAAAACATAAATTAGGAAGACAAAGAAATTGAATAATTTAAAGCTTTAAAAAGATCAAGCATAAACGTATATACGTTTTTTGGCCACTCGTATCAAGAAAATGCAATTATGATTTTTCAGTTTTTAAAGTAGACATCGACACAAAGAAATATATCCGCACAACTACAGGTGTTGACCTTTATTTCTGTGAAGTTTCATAAAGATTTTTTAAGCCTTCTACGAGAACGCTCCAAAACAACACAAGGCCCAAGGGCCTTAATGGTCATCTGAGTATAATACAACAATTTAGAGGATCAATAGAGTATAAAATAAACTGATAGATGAAGCTTTGTTGCCCAAAAGCAAGAGAAATACGATGATCAGAATCAACGGAATAATCAGTCTAGTATTTAGTAACAACTCATATACTGTACAATAAATTCTAATCTATCCCCCATTTAGCACTATCACCATGCAGACTATCAACAAACCATTAGTTCCTCTGTACTACTTTTAACCCCATATTGTGACCTATCACATTGGCCTCTCCTGGTCTTTGAAGAACATTTAATAAGTTATTTTTTACTCATTTTTATTTATTTATTATTTACAAGTCTACCTGATCATTAAAACTATTAAAGTACTTTTTGTATTATTCAATAAAATTTCTTGCATAATTCTCTTATTCATATTAACTTTCAAATACATTATTTACAGTGATTAATTATCAAAAGTGAATGGCAAAGGAGAATAACTTCTCTCAGTTGAATACAAAATAATAGAGCCCTGACTAGGACCAGAACATTTGACCAAATGGTCCTGATGTTCAAAAATCTGGTAAAAATATTCTTGCTTATTAAAACTTTAATTCTGTTTGCCTTCAATATGAAGATTTTCAAAGAAATAATGCATTTTCATTACAGATTCAACACACCCCTACCATTACACTAAAACCCATGTCCCAGGGTCATGAAATTCATAAATTTGGTAGAGGTACCCTAATCATCATAACTATGCACTTAATTGAAGATTTTCAAACATTTAACACATTTTCACTTTATTAATAAATATAGCCCCCCCCCCCCCCCCCCTTCGATAAACACCAAAACTTGAGACCACAAGTTTTTAAAAATTTTGTAAGAAGCACAATTGTTCATCATAACTATTCTCTTTGTTTATCTGCTCAACACTAAGGAACAGACAGGATTATTTAACAGAATTAATGCATTGTCACTATATTATCAATAGAGTCCCACCCTTACACTAGAACATCTGACTTCTAGGCCATGATTCATGAAGAAGCACTCCTGTTCATCATAACTACACACTTAGTTTACTTTATAACCAGGAGCAGAAATGAATATTTTCAAAGAAATTATGCTTTTTCACTATATAATCAATGGAGCCCCCAACCCCCAACCCCAGGACCATGAATTTTACAATTTTGGAAAAAGCATCCTTGTGCAACATAATCATGCACTTAGTTTGTTTAAATAATACCCAGGAGCAGAGAAGATTTTCAAAGAATTAATGCATTTTCACTATATAATCAATAGAGCCCTGCCCTAACACCAGAACCACTGACCCAGCGGCCATGAATTTCACAATTTTGGAAAAAGCATCATTGCTTGTCATAACCATGCACTTAGTTTGTTTCAATAATACCCAGGAGCAGAGAAGAAGATTTTCAAAGAATTAATGCATTTTCACTATATAATCAATAGAGCCCTGCCCTAACACCAGAACCACTGACCCATGAATTTCACAATTTTGGAAAAGGCATCATTGCTTGTCATAACCATGCACTTAGTTTGTTTCAATAATACCCAGGATCAGAGAAAAAGATTTTCAAAGAATTAATGCATTTTCACTATGTAATCAATAGTATCCCACCCTAGCACCAGAACCCCTAACCCTGGGGCCATGAATTTCACAATTTAGGTAGAGGACCCAATGCCTATTATTATCATGCTAACAGTTTGACTACTTGAAGTCCAGGAGTAAAGAAGAAGATTTTTAAAGATTGCATCAATTTTGATGGTTTTAGCCCCATCCCTGGGGCCCCAAGGGGGGGGGGAAGAACCATTAAATTCAAAATTTTAGTTCCTCTTCACCCAAAGATGTTATATACCAAAATTGGTTGAGCGGTTCTAGAAAAGAAGTTGAAAATGTTCAAAAGTTAACGCACAATGGACGACGTCCGACGACAGACAAAAATGGATAGCAATAGGTCACCTGAGTGACTCAAGTTACCTAAAAATAGGGTGACTAAAAAACAATTAGTCGTCCCAGCTTCCTTCCACTGACCATCAATTCCATTTTATGCAGAAACCACTTTGATACATTGAAAGGATAAAACCAATAAAGTTTTGAAAAGTTTGCTTTGTTAGTTACTGAGAAAAATGAAAATTTAAAAAAAAATCATCTTTTTCCTGTTTCCATGGCAACAATGGGCATTTAGAAATTTCTGAATGTCGACTGAACAAAAAGAGTGTCTAATCATAATTTCTGTAAATTTTCATCACAATTGTCCAAGCCACCACAGAAAACATCTGTGTGTATATTCACCTTTTTCTGTTTATTTCATTCCTAAGGCAACTGTTTGCAAAAGATTCTAATTTTTAAAATAGAAATTGACAAAATGTAAGGAACAATCCTTACAAGTTTCAAAATAATTGCCTGAGCAGGTTGTGAGAAAATTGAAGTTAAGCGGTTTTTACTTTTCTTCTGTTTCCATGGCAACAATGGGTGGTTTGAAAATTTTAAATGTGATTCGCACAAGTACATTTACTGTTTACCATTTATAATTTCTATGAAGATTCATTACGATTGTCTTGGGATCAGCGACAACACTTCAGGACAAAATTTGTCACTTTTTGTAGGTTTCCATGGCAACAGTAGCCATGTCGAAACTGAAAAATATTTTTCGCACAAATTCAGTTGGTCAACATCTTTTATGGAAAGTTTCAGCAACATTGCCCCAGCTATCTGCGAGAAAGTCCATGAACAATGTTTACATGTGTACAATAGCAATATGTCCTCCGACTTCATTCGGGGTGACATAATAAAATCCTTTTTTCACATATAAAAAAGAAACTTGATCAAGGTATAGATCTAAACAATAGCATTTCTGTCACAAGTCTGGCCATTAAAAACTTATAATTTTTTAATAATTAAGGTATAGATCTAAACACTAACATTTCCATCACAAGTCTGGCCATTAAAAACTATAATTTTTTGATTATGTATTTTTGGAAATCTTTTAGGAAGTACACATACACATGTACTTAATATTGTCTTTTTTCAAATAAAGTTCTACTAATAAAATTCTGACTTTTTTATGCATTTTTCTATTCTATTGTAACTTCAGAAAGAATAACTATAATATGTATATACAGTATAATATTACATTATGGTAAGTTGAATTTTTTCAAAAATTTCAATTTGCCTGACATTATTTTTGATGTCACCTACATGCACACAGACACATATACCATACCAATTTAAGAACTGTAAATAAAATTTTGCAAAGGTAACTCAATAGGTATGAAAAAGAAAGACTTGGAACTTATGAATCAAGAAGGTCTGTGATCCAATGCTAACTAGCAATACCCCTCTGAGGTGATATGCTCTTATGAATCCCACCATATGGCATGCCTAAACAGAGAGTGTGCTAAAATTTCAAGCATATGCGATGAGTAACTGCTGAGAAAACTGTGAAGAAAATTTGTTACAGACAGACACACAGACAGGCACACAAGAGTAAAACAGTGTACCCCCCTTTCCTTCAGAGCAGGGGTATAAATATGAAGCAAGTACTGTGGAATCATTTTAATTTGTGGGGTTCAATGCAGAGGCCTTTGGATCGCTTAAATCTGACTTAAAAAAATGTAGAGTGTATAAAAAAGATACAGGTATGGAACTTGTTTCTTCTTAAAATAAAGAAAAAAAAAGTTTTATTTTTTCAGCTTTAAAATAGTTTTTCATTATTTTTATATCCATCTAACACAGTGTATAATGTGGTTAGTTTTCATGGAAATATCTGGTTATGAAAGACGAGACAGAATTAATTATTTATGCCTTTTCTGGAAGAAACTTTAATAATGTAAATTTTCTTTGTTAATTATTAAAATTGCATAATATTTTAGCTTTTAAAAGATATCGTTTTAAAATTATCTTACATAAATAGAATTAATAATTTGATTGTTAAAATCGCATGATAATTTAGCATGTTAAAATTAAGATATAGTTTTAAGAATTTACATTGTTTTCCGAGGTGAAGATCCATCTTGAATCATTTCTTTGGAAAAAAAAACAACAAAAAACAGGTGCTCATCGCCGATAATTGTCATCATCCCGATAAGAGATGTGTAATTAATTAGTAGCCCAAAAATCTGCACAATTAACATACAATATACAAAATGTATACAAGATATATACATATTCCCAGCTCCTCCATACAACAGGTGAACTGGGTGTCCCAATTCGATTTCTACTAATGTATTGATTTTAAAACACATTTTATTCAACAAGATGTCGTGACGTAATGGACGTAATAGTGAACTGGGTGTCCCAATTCGATTTCTACAAATGTATTGATTTTAAAACACATTTTATTCAACAAGACATCGTGACGTAATGGATAATGTCACAAACTAACAAGTGGGAGGCCGCGGTTCAACCCCTGCCTTCTGCAAGAATTTTTTTCTCTTATATTCACTTTTTTTTCATTTTTTTATTCGGAAATAGATTAATTTAATGCCATTATAATAAGAAAACGTGAAGTAAAATTTCTAAGTTAAAAAATAAGCCCATTATTCAATAAAAAGATATAACTGAAAGATAACTGAAAGGCCACAGAAATGTATTTGCCAATCAGTCGACTGAATGGTAATCGAAAGATGAAAGACTGAATGGTGATCGAAAGACCATGGAAAAGTCAGGGGAAAGGATCTTTTCAGTGACCTTTCAGTGGCCATTCAGTTACCATTCCATTGACTGAATGGTGTAATTTCATTATGTGGTGGGCGTGGCTTAAAAAACACTGTGATTCTTCTAGCAAATATACCACAGCAACATCAAAGCAAAATCTAAATTTACCGCCAGTCCTATGGTACAAGTCCATATTAAATCCTTTCGCAAATAAATAATTAGAAAACGTCCGCTTCGACAACTGCACACAGCCATTTTGATTATAAATGTGAAAAGTTATGATGGAACGAAAATTTTCCCAGAATGCATCATATTTTTTTTTTTTTAAAAGTTAGACCCCTAAAATGTTGTTGGTAACTTAGTAAGACCTTTTGATCAAGTCATATAAAATTTTGTAGAGATTGATTGCTAAAAAGCAAATATTCAGTGAACATAGAGCAAATTCTGGGAAAAATTCTTCCCATATTACAATTTTTAGTGTAAATATTCAGAGGCCCAAGCTAATGTTGAGTAAAATAAATAACGTCAATTTTGGAATTGATTTCAGCATATCTCGGGATGTATACGGAATTTCGGGATGAACTTTGGTAGTAATGTAGGTTGTTTATATGTGGAAAGATATGAATAGAAAGAAAAGTTTTAGATCTTTCGATTTAAAAGTATTTTATTGGCAAAAGTGGGTACCCTATGAAATGAGTTCCATACCTTTATTTTTTCAAGTTGGATTAAAGCGATCTAAAGGCCTGTGGTTCCATTTATTACCGTTCGTTCTTAAGCAAAATTTTGTTGGTTCATGGGGACGTAATTTTGTAGGTAACTTGTATATTAAGATGATTCAATGAATAAATACATTGACCAAATAATTGTTCGTGGGGACGTAAATTCATGGATAAGGGTGACCCTCAAACATGATTCCATGGTAACCAATTAATACTGAAAAATCATTCTCATATTTTTTAAGGGATCTTAACCTGTTTTGATCAGACCATAATTCTCAACTTTCTCAACATACCTCTGTAAGCATCAGAAGAACACTGCGCTGAAGTGGGTTTAAACATGTGAACCTTATGTCTGGAATACAGGATACCACATGTGCACCAATGATTAACCGTTTCACTTCCTTGTCACCCATTCTAAAACATAGAAATTCCATAATAATATTGGCCATGGGCCAAAGTGGCCATCTGAGTGATCCACCCCCTCTTAACAAATGAAAGGAAAACAAAACAAGAGGCCCATGGGCCTGCTTACATTGGCTTAGAAAAAGCAGAAATCATTTCAGTGTTCAAAAGTTCATTTGTAAAACTTTAACTGCCCATTGTGGCCCCACCCTAACTTGAGGGTCAAGATTTGAACAAATTTGAATCCACACACTACTTGAGGATGCTTCCATAACAATGACTAAACATGGCTTTGCTGTTCTTGAGAAGAAGCTTTTTAAAGATTTTTCCATAATTATTCCTATTTAAAACTTAAATCCCCCATTATGGCCCCACCCTAACCTTGGGGGTCAAGATTTGAACAAATTTAAATCTACACCACCTGAGGATGCTTCTATATTAATATGACTAATCATTGCTTTGCTGTTATTGAACAGAAGATTTTTTTTACCTAAATACTCCTATGTAAAACTTTGATCACCTATTGTTGACCCATCCTACCCCCTGGGGTCATGATTTGAACAAACCTGAACTTACACTACCTGAGGATGCTTCAATAATTAAATGATTCATCATGATTGCGCTGTTCTTAAGAATAAAATTTTTAAAGATATTTCCTATATATTCTTATGTTAAACTCTTACCCTCTGTTGTGGCACTGCCCTACCCCAGGGGTCATAATTGGAACAAACTTGAATCTTCATTACCTGAGGACTAATCATTGCTTATCTGTTTTTGAAAACAAGATTTTTAGAGACATTTCCTAAATATTTCAATGCAAAACTTTGATCTCTTGTTGTGTCCCCACCCAATCTGAAGGGGTTCATAATTTCAACGAATTTGAATCTACACTACTTGAGGATGCCTCTACTAATGGCTTAGCTATGTTTGAGAAATGATTTTTAAAGACATTTACTATGTATGGACCTATGTAAAACTTGACCCCCTGTTGGGTACCTGCCCTACCCCTGGGGGTCATGATGTGAATAAACTGGTATCTTCTTCTCTGCTCCTGGGTATTAAATAAAGTAACTAAGTACATAGTTATGATCAGCAAGAGAGCCTCTTCCTAAATTGTGAAATTCATGGCCCCAGGGTCAGGGGTTCTGGTGTTAGGGCGGGGCTCTATTCACTATATAGTGAAAATGCATTAATTTTTTGAAAATATTCTTTTCCGCTACTGGAGATTATTTAAACAAACTAAGTGCATGGTTATGATGCATAAGGATGCCTTTTCAATAATTGTGAATTTCATGGCCCCAGGGTCAGGGGTTCTGGTGTTAGGGTGGGGCTCTATTGATTATATAGTGAAAATGCATTGATTCTTTGAAAATCTTCTTCTCTGCTATTGGAGATTATTTAAACAAGCTAAGTGCATGATTATGATAGGCAAGGATGCCTCTTCCAAAATTTTTAAATATATGGAATCAGTTTTTGGGGTTCTTGAGGAGGGGGGGGGGGCTCTATTGATTATATAGTGAAAAAACATTAATTCTATTAATTAATCATTAATGAATCCAGTCTGCTCCTTAGTGTTGAGCTGATAAATAAATTGCTTAGCTATGATGAGAATCGGAGCTTCGAACAGAATTTTTAAATCTTGTGGTCCTAGGGTCAGGGGTTCTGGCATAACGGGGGGGGGGGGGGGGGGGGGGGGGGCTTTTGATAATATATGGAAAAGTGTTAATTCTTTGAAGTCCATAGTTATGATGATGAGGGTAACTCTTCCAAATCTGTAAATTTCTTGACCCTTGGTCTTGGGTTCTGGTGTTAGGCTAAGGCTTTGTTGAACCTGTAGTGAAAATGCATTGTACCTGTGAAATTCTTCTCTGCTTCTGGGCATATCAGAAGCAAAGTGAGTAAAAGTTTAAATGATATAAGTAAGCGTATTTCTACCAGATTTTTGAACATCTGGACCATTTGTCTAAGCATTCTGGTCCTCGGCAGGGCTCTATTAATTTGTATTCTACTGAGAGAAGTTATTCCCCTTTTCCATTCACCTTTGATAATTAATCACTGTAAATAATGTATTTGAAAGGTTAATAGAATAAGATAATTATGCAAGAATGTTTATCGTATAATTCAAAAAGTACTTTCTTAGTTTTAATAATCAGGTAGACCTGAAAATAATAGATAAATAAAAATGAGACAAAAATAACTTATCTTATTAAAAGTTCTTCAAAGACCATAAGAGGGGTCAATGCTAGAGGTCTTAATATGGGTTTAAAATAGACTAGTACAGAAGCACTAATAGTTTGTTTATAGTCTGCATGGTGATAGTGTTAAGTGGGGGACAGATTTGAACTTAAAGTTACACAGCGAGTCAATATCATGTGTTTCTTTTAAGATAATTGTATCATAAAGCTAAAGATTTATGAGAAATATGAATAAGGCGAAGTTTTGAGATCTCAACTGCACGGTAAAGGCAAGAAAAGACTGCAGAATGTAAGTGCCGGAAAAAGAAAAGTTGTATCTATGGCTTGGTTGTTATCATCAATGACAGCATATGTCAAGGTCATGTGTCTTTTATTTTTAGCATGAAACTTGTAAACAACATTGAATTGGAGCAATCAAAAGTGAGGAATAAGTTCTGATCATTTTTTTTTTTGAAGATTATATAAAAAATCCTCGGTCATCCGACATTTATATCCGTGGAATTGACACCATGGTAACTTCTTCAACTTTTCTGCGCATGCGTACCTTAAAGAGGAAGAAGTGAAGCAATTTTCATGTTGGGGCAAACTAAAATTATTTTTACTTATATTTTTTCCATAAAAGTAGATTTTTTAGGTTCTGAAACCTGTAATTTTCTGAAACCTAATACTTTCGAGAATTGAATAAAATTTGCATGTGTCTTGCAAAAATTCTACTTTTGTCAATTTTCCCGTTTTTCCATCACGGTGTCTATTTAATTTATGAGTTGATACTGAATACTAGACTAATTATTTTGTTGATCCTGATCTTCCTACTTCTCTTGCTTTAGGGCAACAAAGCTTCATCTATCAGTGTATTTAACTTCTAAATTGTTGTATTATACTCAGGTGACTGTTAAGGCCCTTGGGCCTCTTGTTAATAAATATGTTTTATGGCCCCAAGATGCATCATAATTCAAGATTTAATGATTATAAACCTCTCAGTATTCGAATTAATGACCTTAAATGTTTTGAAAAGGATTAGCAATAAATTCAGAAAGTAGGTAAAGGTGACCTACTTTAAGTTGACGTACTCTGAGGACCCAAGATACAACAACTGACAAAGTTTGATAAGTCTGAGGAGCATAGGCCTTAAATTGTTCAAAATATGCCTCTATATCATTTTGAAAAAGAATGACTGCAAAATTTAAAAAGTAATTTTTAAAAAATTTAAAAAGTAGGTCATCATGACCTACTAATGGATGATAAATTTAGGGTTCTCACTCTTTGCATATGTTTTTTAGTTCTTCTATTCTTTAATTGGAATGACAAATACATTTAACTTTCAAAATTGGATTGAGATTGGTATGCTTTGCATTATCTGCAACACCTTGCTGTCCCAGTCAGACGACCGAACACACCTCTAATTTTGAAGAGTTCACTAATGGAAACAGAACGTATTGGAGACCAAGGGAGTAGACTTAGATGATATGGTATTTCATTGTGGTTATGCTTTAGGCTAATTATTAGAAAAATGCCAACATCTTGACCGCTTGACGTCCAATATTTTTAAAGATAGAACAGATTTTGATGGCTTTAGACCTAACCCTAAGGCCCCCAAAGTTTATAACCCCAAAGTTTATACAAAAGAAAAAACTGTAATCATGATGCAAAATTTTCAATAATTAATTAATATCTTTTTAATGACTTTTATATTTGTAAGGACTATATCTACCATGAAACTAAATTTTGATAGTTTTAAGCTAAAATTAACTTTTTTTCCCAACAGATTGGTAAGTTTCTTGTTCCTATGTATCAAAACTATACATGAAACAAAAATCACTAAGTAAACAAGCATTCTGAGAGTATTGAATTAGCAATACTAGTCCCCTATTGGCAAGTGTAATCTGGGTACCATTAAAAATTGAAAATGCCATAATTCCGTCAAAAAATCATTGAAGCAAAACAAAATCCATATTTGGTCTTCAACTCATCAAGGTAAACTCACATACAAAAATCAGTTCAATATCTGCAAGCATTTAGAAAAAAAATTAAGAAAAACCCTTAAAAATTAAAAAGGCTATAATTCTGTCAAAAATCATTGAAGCAGAACGAAATCCAAATTTGATCTGTAACTCATAAAGATACCATCACCCACCAAAAATCAGCTCAAATCTGCAAGCATTTAGAAAAAAAATGCGGAAAAACAAATTGGACTGACTGACAGACAGAGGGACAGCTAGACAGAAGGATGAGGAGGAAACCTATAGTCCCCTCCTATTTCTCTGGCAGGGGACTAATAAAAATGAAAGAAAATGAAAGAAAAAGTGAGCAAGCTCTTGTACCCACACTCCCCCAAAACTCGACAATGCAACATGTAATGAATGGCACAGTGCATTTTAATACACAGTATAATTCAAAAAGGGGCATTACTTGCAAAAAATCATCACATCAAAACTTCTTGCATATAAGGACATTCAAATCTTTGTTTACAAATTTAATTGGGCTGAAGTTTCTAGATAAATAATGGAAGAAAAATTTCATGGTAATATACAAATCTATACATTATGTCTGAAATACCTACAAAGTTTCAGGAAATTTAGTGCAGTAGTTATGCACAGTGTAGCAGAGTGCTTGCTGAAAAAAATGATGTGCAACATGTAGGTGTCACTATGACACTTATCATATACAGAGTTGTTAATGAGTGTAAGTCTATGTCAGTCACCTGCGTGGCGCAGTGGTAGAGCGTCTGCTCTAGAGTCGTGATGTAAGGAGTTAATCCTTATGTCGCAGGTTTCGAATCCCAATGTGGGAAGTGGAGAGCATGCCTTCACATGAGACCGTATAAACCGAGGTCCCATGTCGTAGTAGATGCTGGCACGAAAAAGATCCCTCACTGCTCAATGGCCCTGAGTGCCGAGTATAGGTCAAAATTTGCAGCTCTCCACCGGCAAGTGGTGGCGTCTCCATATGAGTGATAAATTCTCGAGAGGGATGTTAAAACTATAAACAAACAAACAAATTAGTCCATGTCCAACACATGACAATTTACACATTTAAATAATTGATGGAAACAAAATTATGATGTAGTCATATGAATCTGTTTATATACTGTACTTATGAAATTATTTAAGACAAAGCACCAATATGGGGGGGGGGGGGGGGGAGAAGTATCCAAGATTTTATGTGTGTGTTTGTGTTAAATCATTAATATTTTGATCTCAAAATCAATAGGGGTTTTTAAACGGGGTTCGTTCCTGAGCTTTTGGGCAGATTTTTGTGTAGACCTCTATCTAAAAAATTCTGCATAATGTTTTCGTTCTTGGAATAAATTTGGATTCTGCAATGCTAATTTAACTATATTCAATTAAAACCCCATGATTAAATTCCATACTGAAAGCATTAAGTTAGCCCAGGAACTATATTTTGTGGCAGAAGGTTTTATAGAAGAAAATGATCAATTTTTCTCATTCAAAATATTTACAGTATTGTTAAGTTTGGATTCCTATTTTTACATGCAGCCTGCACACAAAGTTATTTTGAGCAGTGAAATGTTTTAGGCTGGTCCTAAATAATATATTAAATTAACTGTCATGAATTCTGTCATCATATTGGACAAACATAACAAATATATTATGAAAGTCCTGGAGAAAAAATAGCCCATTTTAGGCTAAAAATTAGCGCTATTTTAGTTTTATCTAAAAATTAACATCACAGACCCCCACTTTTAATTTTATTTTCTGAATAAACAAGATAATTTTAACCATTCTGCTTAAACTCAGAAAAATGTCCTTACTTTCAAATGATTTTATTGCTTGTAAAATTTTAATACCAGAAAAATGAAATTTTTTGAGTGTACAAAGGTCAAATCATTGACTATGCAAAGTAATTTGAAACTTTTTTTGATGTCACAAATTTTCAAGAGACTATTCAAGATGAAAAAAGACTGTATTTGTTCCCATAATTTATTTGGATAAAAAATATTAGAGGAAAAACTTGATTTATGTGTTAGACGTAATTACAGTGCAAAAAGGACATACTAAATGCTCCGTAGCGCCGAAAGAAGTGCATTGACCCCCATTTTTGGTTTTGATTTTTAATTAAGCTATGTGTCTAGATTTCAAAAATATACTTGATAAAAAGTTCTCAATACTTTTGATAACAGGATCCAACCTCCTTAAGGTCATAAAATATTTCACATAAAACTTCATTACAAAAGCTGATTCGTGGACTTCCTTATTACCTAGCTGGAAAGTTTCTTCAATAATAGGCAAAACTCTTAGGGCAAAAATAATGGAATCGGAATTTCCTGGTAATATGCACATCTACACATTGTGTACTAAGATCTGTTTGACCAAATTCTGTGCAGCGGTTTAAGAGGAGTTGCGCTAACAAATTTCATCTCTATATTGAAGATATGGCCAAAAATCTAAGTTGAAAAGTGATGAAATTCCTAGAAAAATAATGGAATCAGAATTTCCTGGTAATATGCACATCTACACATTGTGCACTAAATATCTGCAAAGTTTGATCAAATTCTGTGCAGCGGTTTAAGAGGAGTTGCGCTAACAAACTTCATCTCTATATTCAAGATATAGCCAAAAATCTAAGTTGAAAAGTGCCGAAATTCCCAGAAAAATAATGTAATCAGAATTTCCTGGTAATATGCACATCTACACATTGTGTACTAAGATCTGCAAAGTTTGACCAAATTCTGTGCAGCGGTTTAAGAGGAGTTGCACTAACAAATTTCATCTCTGTAATCAAGATATGGCCAAAAATCTAAGTTGAAAAGTGCATAGACATGCTGATTCCAATATAAATGTACCCCCTAAACTTGTGGGGAATATAATAAGTTTCTGACATCATGTCCTCAGAATAGCACCTAGCTGGCTTAAAAATTGTAAACAAACCAAAATATCTCCCATTTCAATACATATATGTATGAATAATTTACATGATTTATGCTTAAAATTCATCTTAATACATATCATTGTAGACTTCAGATATTACTTTCATTCTATACCTAAGAGGTATTACCAAAATATCAGCAGTTTTTTATTGCTAAGACATTCAGCGATGGAGGTGTGAGTCCAGGGATATGCCCTTCTGGAAATCTGCATCCTTGGTGCTAATGGGGGTTATTTCTAGAACTATCATAAATCAATACTAGATATCATTGAGATGGTGGCCATCTCAAAGGGCCCCGCTTTCATCAATGAAATGAAAATATAAGGTATCTGAAAGGGTTTATTTTGAAGAGGAACATTTGTGTACTATTAAGGGATGTGTTGTTTGAGTCTAAAGGGCTTCTATGTTATCCTTGTTCTAATAAAAAATGGCAAGAAAATTACGAGTGCTCAATACCTCCTATCAAAAAATGGCACAAAAATCACGAATGCTGCATATCCTCTATGAAAATTGTTGCATATCATCTATCAGAAATATGGATGGAAATCACAATTGTTCCGTACCCTAAGTCAATTGGTAAGGTTTGAGGCTGACTGGACTTAAGGGAAAGAAATTATGCACCGAACAAAGATTTTAAACAGAGAGGCTATTTTTGAAATTGATCCTTGACCTAGAAACTTCGTTCAAGGTCACTGCACATCCATTGACCAGTGGCACCCTATGTGAAGTATGGTTCATATTGGAGAGAAGATATGCTCCGGACAAGGATTTTTCATATAATTCTGCTATGACCTTGACCTTTACCCAAAGACACTCTGTGGTGAAGTATAAGCCACAATGTGCCAAGGAGAGAGAAAATATGCTCTGGACAAGAATTTGAATAGAGAGACTATTTTTGACCTCGACTCTTGACCTAAAAACTTTGTTCAAGGTCACTGCACATCCATTGACAGTGTGAGCCACATTGGACCAAGAGGAGAGAAGATATGCTCCGGACAAGGATTTTCCATATAATTCTGCTATGACCTTGACCTTAGACCTAGAAACATGGTTCAAGGTCACTGCACACCCTTTACCCAAAGACACTCTGTGAGTGAAGTATGAGCCAGATTGGGCCAAGGAAAGAGATCTCGGACGGACGGATGGACAGACTGATCACTATAGGGCACCCGCAGAGCTGGGCCCTAATAATTTAAATGTTACATGTCTGTTAACCAGGAAATTTCTCATAACTAAAAGGGAATTTTTGACATACTTTTAAAGGGGAAAGGTACCTTTTACTGATAGTTAAAACAGCATTGATAAATCTCTGAAACAGTAGATATAAATGCTGGACAAAGTTTGATAAGAAAATCTCACTTGAGATTCTGGCAGCTAATAAAAGGACAGATGCCAGACAAAATACTCATATGTGTCCTATATCTGTAAATCTTAAGAAATATTTATAAAATGGTACATACTCTGGCTCCAAAAAAAAAATTTTGGAAAAGACCATAAACAGTTCTTGCAAGTGTGCTTCTCTAACTGGTTTTGCTAACCAACTTTCAGTCATGCTTGAATTCATTATATCTAGAAACTTTTTGTAGTAGTTGAGGAAACTTCGCACATTGTGAGACCAAGCAAAGAATAACCTGAAACAAAAGAAAAATAAATATCTGATGTAAAAATATATTTTCATTGAAAAAAAAATTGCATGTTTTCCTATTAAATAATATATATTAAATAAAATATAAATTCCTAACAAGAGGCCCAAGGGCCTTAAGGTCACCTAAGTATAATACAAAACTATAGAAGATCCCTAAAATTATATAATGTAAGAAAATAATCTGATAAAGCTATGGTGACCACAAGCATGAGCAAGTGGGCTTATCAGGAATCAACAAAATAATTAGTCTTTTACTTAGTACTTAACAGATCTTAAATTACATCAATTAACTTTGCCTGTACTTCCCCCTGTGAATTTGTCACTACCATCACACAGACTAAATAAAAAACATTGCTGAGCACCATTAATAGCACTATCTCATTCCCTAATATAAAAAGATAATGGAATTTTGTCTCATTTTCTTATGATCCATTTTTTTTTATTAGTCTATCTACCTGACCATTAAAGACAATGAAGGTACATGTAACATGAAAATTCTTGTTCAAGTCTTTTACCTGACTTTTCAATTGCTTTTAAGTTATTTACAGTGATTCATTATCATAGGTGAATAATAATCTCTCAGCAGAATACAAATTAATATAAAGGCCCTGCCTAGTGCCACAGCACTTGACTAACTGTGGTCTAGAATTTCAAAAATCTAGTATAATACCTTTGCTTATTACAACTTTGTTTGCTCTTTGCTCTCTCCTGGAGCAGAAAGGAAGATTATCAAAGAAATAATGCATTTTCAGATTTAACACAACTCCACCCTATTACCAGATTGTAGATCCCCTGATCCAGATGCCACAATCATGACAATGTTCATAATTTTGGAAGAGGCACATTTGCTTATAATAACTATGCACTTATTTTTTCAGCATGTTCAGATACCAAAGTTATTCAGGGATTTATCAGCCTATTTTGGGAAACGCCATTTTTGGGGAATTGGGAAAAAATTATCGGCTATTTGATGAAATTGGGAAAAATAAAAAAATCTTGCTTACATCATGTATTCATATGTAATTCAATGTAATTCATTTAACATTTCAGCATGAACTCTAATTTGGGCAACCAAACAGACAAATTAATAATCCAACTTCATCATACAAGATCAATTATCAGAATAATAGACTTAAAAAACACTAAATATGGCTTCATTGAGTATAAAGTATTTATATAACTTAAGGTAGTACATGTGTATATGAGATTCCAATTTAGGTCATTTAAGAATTTATCTGTTTCTGGATGTTATAAACCTCCTGCAGTTTAAAAATTATACTAAGTTCCATTTTAATTTGTAAAAATCCATTGAAAATATATTTTTCTATCTGAAATAATGCCTACAGTTCTTACCATTCACTCATAGATCAATTGAGTAGGTTGAAATAACTTAATAAATCTACATAATAACACAATATCTCCATTTTCAGAAAAACAGAGGAAATTCGGAGTAAAAGTCGGCGATGTTTTACAGTGTTTTTTAAAACATGTTATGGCTGTAGGTTTGCTAAATGAGTTAAACAGAGGAAAATTACAGATAATCTGACAATTTTACTTTGTGTTAATTAAATATAAAAGCATTGTTCACCAATTGGGAAAAAATACTGCCAAATTGGGAAAAATTGAACTTATTTTCAATTGGGAATGGGGCCGAATTTCGGCCCCTGAGAGGGTACTGATAAATCCCTGTTATTTGATACCCAAGAGCTGAGAAGATTTTTAAAGAATAAAATGCATTTTCACTATAAAATCAAAAGAGCCTGACCCTAACACCACAGTTCCTAACCCATGGGCCAAGAAATGCTAACGCTTTTATTCATAAATCTACCGCATTTCTATAACAGTTTTGTCAAAACCATTTTTGGTTCGCTTGAGTAGCCATTCTTGAAGCCAACTCTCATAAAATCTTGTTAGATATCGCATGATTTGACCTGGGAGCATACAAACACTTTTTTGTACCAATGTTTACAAGATTTCAAGCACGTATTTGACAACAACAAATGCACAAATCTCCGTGATTACACTGGTCATGATAAATTTTATCGACATTCCCGCTAAGAATAAAGTGCCCCGCCACAGCATGATACGACCGTCAAATATTGTTCAATTATCATAAACAGTTTAGAGTGCAAGAAAATCATGTACTCAACCAAATACAAGGATTTCCATGATTTTTCCATTCCTTATAATAATTTTTTTTATACATCTCCTGTGGTGTAGGCATTTATTATAACAAATATTACATTATACATCCTCAACTGGTTGTGTTAGAGCTTGACAAATGCCCATCTGCCCCCCCCCCCCCCCCCATCTTTCATATTTGTGAGATATGATGCTCTGAAATTTGTTAGTTGATATTTTCAAAAAATTAAATAAAAATATACTAAACAATATCAATTTAGTCTTAACAACTTAATCTATACCAAATTAATTTTAAAACAAGAGGCCCACGGGCCTTATAGGTCACCTGAGTATCAAGCAACAACTTCGCCACAATGGATTCATGTTTTAAACCAGAGGCCATGAAATTCACAATTTCGAAAGAGGCACACTTGCTCATCATAATTTTACATTTAGTAAGCTTACTTAATACCCAGAAAGAGAGCAGAGGATTATCAAAGAATTAATGCATTTTCACTATGTAATCATTAGAGCCCTGCCCTAACACCAGAACCATGATGCAGGGGCCATAAAATTCACAATTTTGGAAGAGGCATCCTGACATATCATAACAATAATCTTAGTTCATCAGCTTAATACCCAGGAGAAAAGAAGAAGATTTTCAAAGAATTATTGCATTTTTACTATGTAATCATTAGAGCCCCACCCTAACACCAGAACCCCTGACCCAGGGGCCATGAAATTCATAATTTTGGAAGAGGCACCTTTACTCATCATAACTATGCATCAGTTTGTTTGTTAAATACCCAGGATCAAAGAAAAAGATTTTTAAAGAAATAATGCATTATCAATATATATTTAACAGAGCCCCACCCTAACACCAGAACCCCTGACCTAGGGGCCATGAATTTCACAATTTTGGAACAGGCACCCTTACATATCATAACTATACTCTTAGTTCATCGGCTTATTACCCAGGAGAAAAGGAAAAGATTGTCAAAGAATTATTGCATTTTTACTATGTAATCATTAGAGCCCCGCCCTAAAACCAGAACCCCTGACCAGGGGGCCATTAAATTCACAATATAGGAATAGGCACCCTTATTCATCATAACTATGCCTTCAGCTTGTTTGCCCTGGATCAGAGAAGATTTTTAAAAGAAATAATGCATTTTCACTATACATGTATATTCAACAGAACCCTGCCCTAACACCAGAACCCCTGACCCTGGGGCATGAAATTCACAATTTTGGAAGAGGCACCTTTCATCATCATAACTATGTATTTATTTTGTTTTCATAATATCCAAGAGCACAGAAGAAGCTTTTTAAAGAAATAATGCATTATCACTATATATTCAACAGAGCCCCACCCTAACACCAGAACCCCTGACCCTTGGGCCATGAAATTCACAATTTTGGAAGAGGCACTCTTTCTCATCATAACTATGTACTTAGTTCATCGGCTTAATACCCAGGAGCAGAGGAGAAGATTTTTGAATAATTAATGCATTTTCACTATATAATCATTAGATACCCACCCTAACACCAGATCCCCTGACCCAGGGGCCATGAAATTCACAATTTTAGAAGAGACACCTTTCCTCATCATAACTATGCATATTGTTTGTTTCCTAAATACCCAAGAGCAGAGGAGAAGATTTTTTAAGAATAATGCTTTTCACTACATATTCAACAGAGCCCCACCCTAGCACCAGAACCCCTGACCCTGGGGCCATAAATTTCACAATTTAGGTAGAGGGCTCAATGCTTATTACATTCATGCCAAGAGTTTGCCTGCTTGATGCCCAGGAGTAAAGAAAAAGATTTTTAAAGATTGCATTAATTCTGATGGTTTTAGCCCCACCCCTCAGGCCCCAGGGGGGTAGGGGTCATTAATTTCGTAATTTTTACTCCCCTTCACATATAGATGCTATGGGCCAAATTTGGTTGAAATTGGTTCAGTGGTTCCAGAGAAGAAGCTGAAAATGTTCAAATGTTAACGCACTACGGACGACGCACGCTGACGGACGAAAACAGATAGCAATAGGTCCCCTGAGTAAACTCAGGTGACCTAATAAAAGGCTGGACATAAAGACATATGCTATAAATAGACCAGTAGTTCTTCTGTATAATTCCCAAAGGATACAGATAAGAGCTGCTTGATCAGAGATGCTCTAACAAAAGCTAGCCTTCCTACATTGAACTCATTGATTAATCTTTAACTGGATGCATGTCCAATCATTACTCCCAAGAGATGAATGGATCTGCACTATCTGCTGTGTAATAAAAAGGCATATTTATGTCATTCTGAAATTAAATTTGAAAACAAAGATTTTTTTTTAATTTGTTACAAAGATTTATAAAGAGAGAAAAAACTTGTGTAATCTTCATGCAATATTTTTAATAAGGTTCCTGCATGACTCTTAGATACATTAAGGGACTATCTACCATAATTAAAACATTTGTTTTTAAATACTTGACGACATATTTAGATTTAAAATCAGACTTGTTTTAAGCTGTAATTCATATAAGGACATCGGGCATGCTGATTCCACAGTTCCCAAGAGATATAGATAACACCTGCTTGATCAGAGATGCTTTACCAGTTAGCTCCTCACACTAAACTCATTAATTTTCCTCTAATTTGACATGCAATTTTCTGTTATCAAAATTCTCCTTGACCAGTGCTTGATAATTACACCCATGGGAGGGGTGGAATTTCTCTTATAACATTACATTTGTTATAGATTGCTGTAAAGTATATAATGAAAAAAAATAAGTATTTTCTTAACATTTTTCTAATAAGGATACTGCAACACTCTTACATTTTTTGGGATTGTGTAATTTAATAGTAAAAAGACATATTTTTTTAAAATTTAACTTCAATTAAAGGTCACAGTGACCTTGAAATAGGTCACAACACACCTTCTACATAAGATCCATAAATTGGCCAAGTTTGATGATTCTAAGTCTAATAGTTTTCAAATTATGAGCTGGACAGGATTTTTTCATATTTGGCCATAGTATCTTAATTAAAGGTCAGACCGACCTACTTTTTGTGCACAACACACCTTCTATCCAAGAAGTATCAGCTTACAAAGTTTGATAATCCTAGGCCTAATAGTATTAAAGTTATGAGCCATGGACACAAGAAAAGCTAACAGACAGACAGACGGACATGAACGCCTTAACATAATACGTCCCGTCTAAAGACGGGCGTATAAAAAGGGACATTTTCCATTAAAATTTAAAAAGGTAAGGGTATTAAGCAGCATTCATTTTAATAATTTTTCTTTTGCATCTCTACATTCATTTTTGATTGCAGGAAATCCATTTTTTAATGAAAGATAGGAACTAGTTTTAGATCTGAATTAAGGTATCTGACCCATAAGAGCCTCAGATTCAATGAATCTGAATGTATGTAACAGACATATATTGGCTAAATACTCAGTATATGTAGACATAATATTCATGTTTTAGTATCAATATGTAAAAGTGGAATGTGTCCTTTTTTTTTTTACCTTGTCCTGTCCTTGAAGAGTTATCCCTCTTTGCTTTTAATCAATAAAAATCAATTGTAAAAAAAATCTATTAGTTTTCAATGTTTTTTCCATTCCTAATAATTAAATGCAACATTCCACCACAGCATTTATTTATATTCTTAGTATTTAAATTTTAATTTTCAAAAATTTGCTTGTCCCCATAGACCTCAATGCAATCTTCATTAATTAATTACTGCTTAGGTAAATAAATTTTTGAAAATTTCTCGTGGTAAATCCTTTTCTACCATAAAATGCTTTGAATTAATATCAGAGTATTTAATACAGGATGGATATTTTAGATTAGAAAATTTGGTCCTAATATGGGTCGGATACCTTAAACGATGTCATCATTTGCTGTATTTGACAACTGAATGAACATTCAGAATTAATTGCTTCCAGGCTATATCAATAAAGATCACTCTTCAAAAGGCTTACTGTAGATTCCTAAATATACGCAAGGAATTAATTATCGCGTAATTTCGCGATAAGCACCACTCATGAAATAAAATTACTCACTTTTATTTTTATGGTGCTGAAATCAATGTAAAAATCTCTTGATAACCGTCCACTCGCTAATTATTGTTCTCGCAATTTTACGTTAATGAGCCATTTCGCGAAAATAAGTTCTTACGAAAAATAGGGAATGTACAGTAATTAAGCAGCCACTCAAAGCAAAATGATGAGCATGAAAAACATTTATATTTGTATAATTTATCTCAAAAAAAAACTTAAGGTGTTTATGTCTACTTCATTGCAGCAGTGTAATGGTTTGGGCCATGGATATCCGCCTGGGTAGCTCAGTCAATAGAGCACCTGACTAGTAGGGCTGGGTATCAGTTGGGATTTTCATACTGCGATATATTGCGATATTTGAAACTGTATTGAGATATGTATTGCAATATTTTTAATAACAGTTAAAATGCTCTTTTCTTATTTTAATTAACCTCCAATTATAAGCAGAATGTATAAAACTTTTATAAATACGTTGTAACAAAAGAAGTTCTTGTTGGTTTTATTACAGTTTGGCAACAAAATGCAACCAAACAACAGAAACCTTTACTGTTTGGTACTGTTTGACACGACTGAATATGTTTCTGACATCATAAATTTCATATTTTACTTTATAAATCTAAAGCCATTAAGCCAAGCATTTTGCACGTATCGGTACTGGAAAAACGATTTTTTTTGTTAACAAATAGCAATATATCGAAATATCGAAATCATTGCACTGCCCTACTGACTAGTGATGCAGGGGTCACGGGTTCGATTCCCGGTCTAGTCTACAGGTGAAAGTCCTCCCAGGGTCTAATAAGAACTTGGGTTGTGTATTTGAGGCCGAAGACAATTTAAGGAGGAGGAATGTAATGGTATGGGCCATGGATATCAGCCTGGGTAGCTCAGTCGGTATTTAAGTAACATCAACAATCATGTCGCATACATTTGCCGCATAAATATTTATGAAAGCATTGAGAGCTATTTATTTATCGTTTTGTAATGATATACATTTTTAATATTTTGATATAAAAAATATCTTGACTACAATAAGCAGTAGACAAAATTTTTATTGGAGGAAAATTCGTTAAAATCTAAAATATATTTTTAAAGAGAATACAAAATGTTACGACTCACTTTATTGCTTAATTACTAGATAAAATTAGTTCGTTCAATTATGAACACCGCGCTTCATTTCTTTTATTTCAATTAAAACCAGAAGTCTTTGTCAAGACTGTAGCTCTCCTGGTTTGTACTTGTAACAATTAAGGAAGAGAAAAGTAGCACTTGGACTTAAAACTTTGCAACAGCAATAAATAAATAGTAATCCTTGTTTTACGCTCTTTTTGTGGCAAGATGAATTGCAATCAGACTAAAACTGTAGAAGGAGTAGCCTTTTAAAAGAGTTTTAGAGAAATTTTGATTTTAGTTACCATGGCAACATTATTCATCAAAATCAAAAAAGCAATTAAGACAATTATGTATCTTAGTGTAGTTTACTTGCCATGTTATATTAAAATCAGACCAAACTGTAGGCAAAGTAATGTTTTGAAAGTATATAAAAGAAATTCACTTTTTTTGTAATCATGGCAACACTTCACCAAAATCAAAAACTTGATATACAGAATTCTGCATCTTAGTGTAGTCTACTTTTGTGTAGGAGTGAAACGGTTCACCGCGGTATCGATGCACCGCGGTATTTTTTCTCGGTTTGATACACGGTGCAAAATCTCTAATTTTCGGTTCGGTTCATTTTTCGGTCGGGATCGTTATTCAGTCGGGTTTGGCATAAGGTATAACACGTTACTCAGAATAAATAAGTATAGAAAACGTAAATTTTTGATGACTGATTGCTTGTAAAATAATTTTTGACAGTCAAATAATTTTAATCAATTTCTTCTAGTCAATTTGCAAATAAAATTCGTAAAATATGTGACTAGATTTAGAAAAAGAAAGCATAAAACAACGTAGAATTTGTTTCCTTCTATCAAAATGTATCGTATCGAAAATAACCGAACCGAGACAAAATTATACAATACGTATCGAACCGTGAAGGAGGTGTATCGTTTCACCCCTACTTTTGTGCCAAGTTATATTTAAATCAGACCAAAACTGTAGGAGGAGTCGCATTTTGAATGCATTTCACAGAAATTTCTATTTTTAGTAACCATGGCAACAATGTTCACCAAAATCAAAAATCAATATACAGAATAATGTATCTTAGTGTAGTCTACTTGTATGCCAAGCTATATTGAAATCAGACCAAAACTGTAGGAAGGGTAGCATTTTGAAAGTATTTCACAGAAATTTCTATTTTTAGTAAGCATGGCAACACTGTTCATCAAAATCAAAACCTGATACACAGAATAATGTATCTTAGTGTAGTCTACTTGTGTGCCAAGTCAGTGTTTTTTTTCAGTACTTTGGGACTGGAGGCTGGGGCCCTCTGAGAATTAGGAATTCCAGCGTCAATTAGGCTAAATTGAGAATTTCCAAGAAAACCCAGGCACATAAAAAGCATTGTCAAAAAACATTGTTTTTGTCTTTGTATTACTTTAACAAACAATTGTTATAACAAATCAAGACTATTCTTGGTATGTATTATCTAATTACTTATATCAAGAACAATAGTGGTATGAAATATCTAATTATGAAGAAACCCAACACGGCTGAACAACAAAACCTGCTTGAACTTCACTGAAAAACATGCACTAAACAAACTGAATTCAATCACATATTTTGCAAGTTTTTCTTTGGGAAAACTTTCAATACATTTTGGGAAAATACAGGCATATTTTCAATTGGGACTGGGGCCGAATTTCGGCCCCAAATCTGCCCTAAAAAAATCACTGCAAGTTATATTGAAATCACACCAAAACTGTAGGAGGAGTAGCATTTTGAATGTATTTCACAGAAATTTCTATTTTTAGTAACCATGGCAACACCGTTCATCCAAATCAAAACAGATAAACAGTATTATGTATCTTAGTGTAGTCTACTTATGTGCCAAGTTATATTGAAATCAGACCAAAACTGTAGGAGGAATAGCATTTAAAGAAATTGTTTACAGACAGACAGATAGACAGACAGACGGACACCTTACTTTCGCATAAGTCTCTGACCAGTAGAGCTAAAAATATACAGACAAGCGAAATGCTTCTTTAACAAATAACATTCCAATAAAAGCTTTACCATTCACGTTAGCTCAGTCAGTAGAGCGCTTGCTCCGTGATCGGGAGGTCGTGAGTTCGAATCTCGGCTGCGACTGACCTAAGTCGATAAAAAATGGGTAGCAACTGTTCCTTCGCCATGCGCTCAGCACTTTGAAGTGAAAGTTGCGGGTCCTTCGGATGAGACCTTAAAAAGAGAGGCCCCGTGTCATGGCAGGCGTTGGCACGATAAAGATCCCTCACTGCTCAATGGCCCTGGGTGCTGAGTAAAGGTTAAAATTTGAAGCCCTTCACCGTTATATGGTGACATCTCTATATGAGTGAGAAATTCTCCAATGGGACGTAAAACAACATAGAATCAATCCAATAAAAGCTTACAAAACGAAATTTGTAAGTTTCTTACCGCAAGATCACGCCTGATTAAAACCACAAACAATTAATTGAGCCTGATACACGCAAGATCTCTCACGATACACGAACGAACATGCATGTTTCACGAACGATACTACACAATTGGTTTGTCAACAATAATGTTGCAGCCACTGTATGACGTCACAGAAAATAGTTTCCTTGTCATAATGGGTCTTAATATACTGAGTATTCAACACCTACACATCTGTTATGTATTCAATTTCATAGAATCTTTTGCTATTAGAAATGGAATACTTTTAAACTTCTTTATTGCTGATTTAGCATCCAACCTCTCCAGCTAGTTTCTGAATGCCTGACCATGCAGACTTTCCCAAAGCCTTGCCTTATATATGTACTCTTTGGCTAGTCCATTCAAAGGGTTGTCAGGTCATTCCACTATTTGAAGTCTTTAGTGCATTTTACTCAAATACCCCTTAACCATTGCACTTATATATTCCTATGTAAATCCTGACCCACTGTTGTAGCCCCACCCTGGCCTACCCCCAGGGGGTCATGATTTGAACAAACTTGAAACTACACAATGAAATATTATTACTACAATGAACTATTAACATTGAAATATCATTATTGTTTGATCTGGTTTTATGCATGTATAAACTAAGATTGTATGGCAAAATTTTGGTTCAACAATGTATTCAATTTTAAGAAATCACTAGTAGAGTAGGCGAAAATGCCTATCAAATGCACTATGGCTCCTTCATACAAGTGGTGTCGAAATCTGCAGGAAAAATTGAAAAGAAATACTGTGGACAATAAAGTATTTTTATCTGAGATTATGATAAAAGTTTTTTTTACTAAGTAAGCAGGTCCTGCACAATCTCTTGATTTAGCTATATAGCTTTATTAAGCTATTCAGAATAGCTTGATTTAGCTATTTTATCACACTTTTTTCTTAAATGTGTAATTTTCTCACCATGGACAAAAAGTTGCACCTTGCTGCAGTGATGATATTCAACCTTGAACTCATCTGATATTGATGCATGTAAAAATCACTTTTTAAAATCTCTTGAGAGACTTTGTTCTCAAATTTCTAAATGTTTTGAGGCTATATAAAGCAAATGATACAGTTACTTCTTCAATGAAATTATAAAGGAGGCCAATTATGGTCAACAAGATAATTGATTGGTAATAATTCAGTACAACAAGAAGCAATCATACTTATCCATGCCTCAACGCACACAAGGTAGTGTACAGTAACTCAAACAATGGAAATACATCTTTTGCTTAAAAGTATTCAAATGCTGCAATGTTAGAACTATCTTTGATTTCGGTTGTTGTTTTGATAGCCCATAGTACATATATGAATAGTCAAATACTTGCGACTTTTTGTCTATTTCTTACAAAAAAACATTTTTGTGAAAAACTGTATATAAATAACTTTATCAAGCTATTTTGAATAGCTTAATAAAGCTATATAGCTATTTCAAGCTATATAGCTAAATCAAGAGATTGTGCTGGACCTGGTAAGTGAACAGAAAATTGTGGGTGCCAAAATATCAGTGTGGGCTATTAAAACTTGTGAAGTTGGGAAGAACCCACATGGCCCCCAAGGTTTAAAATGTTTTTTGCAACCCTTTTTTGGGGGTAGTACCGTGTCTCTGACTGTTTCAGGGTGTGTAGCTGCTGCTAGTGCTAATTCAAGCTATATCATGTATATAGCTAAATGAGGCCAAACAAAAAAATATGTGTGGTTCCTGTTACACTTCCAAAAAAAATAGGGTAGGTAGGTAGGGATTTTTTTTTTTTTTAACAAAATGATTTTCTTAATTTTTTCTAAACAATACCTATCACTGCTTTGCAAATGGCATTTAGATGTGGTGTGATAATATACTAGTCAATATTGGTAGGGGACACCTACATGCTAGCTTGCTTTGGATTTAACATTATTAAACGCTTGCACTATGTTTTGCAAGGAGGCCGTCATTGCTGAAACTAAAACTTAAACTGGAGCCATTGATGGAAATCGGGGGAAATTCCGGAAAAAATATGAAAATTCCCAAAAAAAAGTTTAGGGTCGGAGGTATAAAATAGGGAAGGTCGGGTAACCGGAACCACACATATTTTTTTATTTGGCCTGAAGATATTATGTTGGACCTTTTTAATTAAGCAGTAAAAATTTCGACATACTTACGCTTTGTTTCGCCATTCTTTGCCAAGATATTCATCCTCTTTTTTTAATACATCATTAATAAACGTGTCAAAATTGTTAAGAATTTCTCGAAGCCTTGTAGTAGAATCAGATAATTTATCCAAACTTTTCAGTGTCTCTTTTTCTGGTAAATCAAGAGAAAAAACAAGGCCTCTCTTGCATAACGTTTTAAGAGTAGAAACAAAATCTGGCACCTTCTTATCACACACCTCGTGCGCTCTTGACTGAATTTTGATAGTGAATTCCTCAATAGTAATTGGATCGTTGTAATATGCTATTCCGAATTCATCGAGTGTTTTCGTGGTCCACTTTGAAATAGTATTTAGGTCAGCATGAAGATGCGATCTTTTTGGCCTCGCACCATAGTTTCCTGTTGTATCGCTTGAACTCGAACCACGGCAAAAGGATGTTGTTGGCCTTTTTCTATTAAATCTGGGTGGCTGAAATGGATCGTCATCAGGAGACGCCATTGTGAAACAAAGAGTATTGAAATTTTTGTATCCCGTGCCCGATCTTATGACTTCTCTGAGGCCAGGGACCTTTTACATATAGAACTATAAAATTGCCCATAACTTTTGATTGCTTGGAGCTATGGCTTTTATATTTCATATGTGCATTCCTTGTGACAAGACCTTCCTTTGGGTACCAACATATTTAACCTTTTGACCTTGACGTTGGAGTTTGACCCACTTTTGCAAAAAAAAAATTTCAAACTTTAACCTTGGCTATATCTTTTGAACAGTTGGTGCTTTGGCTTTCATACTTCACATGTGTATTCCTTTTGACAAGACCTTCCTTTGGATACCAACAACTTTGACCTTTTGACCTTATCCTTTGAGTTTTACCCACTTTAAAAAAAAGAAACGTTAACCTTGGCCTTAACTTTTGAACAGTTAATACTAGGGCCTTTATATTTCAGATATGAATTCTTTTTAACAAGACCTTCATTTGGATAACAACATTTTGACATTTTGAACTTGACATTGGAGATTAACATACTCCTGAAAAACTTAACCTTGGCCATAACTTTTGAACAGTTGGTGATAGGGTTATAATATTTCACATGTATATTTCTAATGACAAGGCCTTCCCCTGGGTTATATTTTGACCCTTTGACCTTGGAGTTTGACCCACATTTCAAAAAGTTTAAGTTTGGCCATAATTTTTTAATGGTTGGTTCTTGGGCTTTCATATATCACAGGTTTAAATGTTGAGACAAGTCCTTTTTTAAGTAACAACATTTTTAATCTCTTGAACTTGACTTTGGACTTTGACTTGCATTTGAGAAATTTTATCCTTCGCCAAAAGCTACCATACGGGGGCATCAGTGTTTCACAAACATCTTGTTTCTATTGTGACGATATGTTTTTTGGAAGTTGTGACAGTATCATTATGTCACAATAAATCAATCTTCTAATCAGAATCCAAATCATTAAAAATGTGGGAAAACTCTCTTTGCTGGTCAATAGTAAAAATTAAATGACCAGTCAATATTTTTCGTCGGAGTTCATATTAATTATGCTGACTGTTTCTCTATTTAGAGAATATAGGGACAGACTATTCTTTACTGAATGTAACAAGAGGCCCAGGGGCCATATCGCTCACCTGAACAGAAATAAGTTCAGTCTTGAAAAGTTTAAATATGAAAGTGGTTCGAGGTGATGCTTTTAAATTAAGATGACACTAAATGGCTGTTGCTGATTTTTCCTATGTATTCCTATGTAAAACTTTGATCCCCCCATGGTGACCCCCCCCCTCCATTGTGACCCCACCCTGCCCCCAGGGGTCATGATTTGAACAAACTTGAATCTTACTACCTGTGGCTGCTTCCATTTAAGTATGACTAATCATGCCTATGCTGTTCTTGTGAACAAGATTTTTAAAGACTTTTTCCTATGTATTCCTACTATATAAAACTTTAATCACCCATTGTGGCCCCACTCTTAGTAACCCCTGGGGGGTCATGATTTGAACACACTTGAATCTACACTTCCTGAGGATGCTTGCATATAGATATGACTGTTAATGGCTTTGCTGTTCATAAGAAAAATTTTTTAAAGAGTTTCCCTACATTTTCCTACTGTATATTATAAAACATTGATCACCCATTGTGGCCCCACCCTGCCCCCAGGGGTCATGATTTGAACTTGAATCTACACTACCTGAGGATGCTTGCATATAGATATGACCAATCGTGGCTTTGCTGTTCTTGAGAAGATTTTAACTATGTATTCCTATGTAAAACATTGATCACCCATTGTGGCCCCGCCCTACCTCAGGGGGGGGGGGGGGGGGTCAGGATTTGAACAAACTTGAATCTACACCACCTGAGGATGCTTGCATATAAATATGAAAAATCATGGCTTTGTTGTTCTGAAGAAGAAAATTTTTAAATATTTTTTCCTATGTATTCTATGTAAAAATTTGATCACTCATTGTGGCCCCACCCTACCCCAGGGGGTCAGGATTTGAACAAACTTAAATCTACACCACCTTAGGATGCTTGCATATAGATATGACCAATCATGGCTTTGCTATTATTCAGAATTTACATTTATTTTCTCAATGGAAGTAAATAGCAGTGGTTTCTGATCATTGATACAGTGTTGTGTTTCAACATTTTTCCTTGGGGTAAATGCCAGGTACCATATATTTAAAAATATAAATAGGTAAGCTCAATATTTACATCTTTATTCAATATCGATAATTTTCTCGAAGTCAAAAAAAAAAAACAAAAACAAACAAAAACAAAAAAAAAAAAAAACAGCAAATGAAAAAGAAAAATGGGCTCTAACATGTTCAGTGACATTTGGTTCAGAGCAAGATCCATCATAATGACGAGCTCAAAGTGATTGGTATGTAAAGGTAAAGTTAATTGATGATTTAGAGTTTATTTTCACAATAAAACTGTTTGAAACAGCATGAAAAAAATACATTGGTAAAATGTCTATAGATTGAATCACAGTTACTTTCTGGTGTTACATTGAGCGTATTTAAATATACAATGTATATGTTTTCAACAAATAAAGAGCTGGAGGTCATAGAATTAAACAAGTTCTTTTCATAAATCTTGCAACTCACACCTTTTTAACTATAATACATACGCTTTCAATCAATATTGAGTTCAGTTCAACTATTCTGCTAGAGTTCAAATCAACTGTCTGCATCTAATTCTATTTTGCCCTGATTCAAAAATTGACTGAAACAATCCCATTCTATTACAGCTGTATTGTAATGCTTTCTGCAGAGCCAGCCAGTTTATGTATTCAATACATTTGCATTGTTTCTTTTTGATCGGCAATCAATTTAGAAGAGTATTCCAGAAATGCTTAAGCTGCTTATTTATCCATCAACACTCCTTACTGGTACACGTGAGAAAGTGAAAATCACTCATTCCAAAACTTTATAATTTCACAGTAAACATCAATTTACAAATTCATAGTAATTCTGAAAAATACATTGACTTTGATACTATTCTTTGATAGATGCTATCTTTGGATCTCATCTTAATAATAATGCTATGCAGCTTATATATGAAAATACTCATGAATGACAACATCTGTCAGATCAACAAACCTTGTATTATGTCCTGATTCAATATCGGTTTGAGCCCAATGGACTTAAGCAAACCTACTGCAAAACATTTGATGTCTTTAACATATTTCATGCAGCACCGAAAATTTCAACTGTTCACAATTTTTTTGTCAACAATTTGACCCCTTGATGTCCAGGATTAAAGAATATTTATGAAAAATGCATCAATTTTGATGGTTTTAGCCCATTCTCTCAGGCCCACGGCAGACAGGTACCATAAATTCATAATTATAATTCTTCCCCTTTGTCCATAGATGCTCTATACCAAATCTGGTTGAATTTGGTTAAACAGTATATGAGAAGAAGCTAAAAAGTGTAAAGAAGTTTATGACCATTGCACGACAGATGAAGAGAGCCTTAATTACCAAAACAGATAGCAATATATGTTGTTACCAGAGTGACTCAGGTGACTTAAAACAATATTAACACCATTTTACAAAACATTCTTTATTTACAATTTTGAAAAACAATGAGATTAAAATTCAAGATGGTATTGCATTTCAATTTAACATAGATTAACAAAAAAACATGTTGAGCAGGGGTAGTAAATGGTGTATATAAATAAATTAAAAAATATATATGAAGAAATGTTAAATAAAGAAATTCACCAAATAGAATTACATGTTAATGTACAATTTAATTTTCAATTCATGATTTTAAATTTTTATACAATAAATGATACCTTAAAAAGCAAAATAATAACACTGAATAATAATCAGTAAAGTAATTCATGAGATCTTCAACAGTACAAGTATTATTTTGAAACATGTTCTACTTTGATTTTAGAAAATGTTTGCATAATATTAAATAAATTAATACAATGAAAATTTTCTTTTATCCATCTTATTAAATGAAAGCTGTCTAAGAAACACTTAAGAAAATATTATATACTTGACTTTAACAACAATTAAATCCTTCCTAAACAAGTATAAAAAAGATTCTACCTAACTTCTTAATTACCTATCAAATTAAAAAAAAAATGTTTCACATAAAATCAAACTTTTTTGTAATTGAAAACTGTCTAAGGTTCTCCAGCATTAGAACAATAAGTAAATTTAAACTTAAGTTATAGCTTCTATAATTTCTGCAGTAGTGAATCATGTTCAACACAAGGGACATTTTAGAATATTGTATAATGTTAATATTTATAAATCAAAGACACTAAATCAAATGTAACAGAATCTGAATAGAACAAAACTATCAATACAATCTGAATATATTAAATTCTCAGTGCATTAAGTTATAATATATAAAAAATACAACCTATGGCCGTAATATATCCATTTATGTACAAGCGCATTCTAATCAGGACTTTGCTGTTCTTGAGACAAAGATTTTTTAAAAGATATTTCCTAAATGTTACTGTGAATAAATTTGATCCTCATCCAATGACAGGGGTCATATTTTGAACATGCAAAACATGGATCTATACTATGTAATAAAGCTTTCATAAAAGTTTTAACTTTGCCATGTTATTTGCCCAGTGGTTTTTAAGATGCTATTTAATTTTCACACACCATACTTATTCTTATAGGTCTCCTCTTGAAAGAGGGAATTTGGCTCTTCATTTGAACAATCTTGAATCCTCTTAAACCCAAGAAAGCTTTGTGGCAAGTTTGATAATTATTGGCCTAGCAGGTCTGGAGAAGATGAAAATTGTGAAAATTTAACAATGAAACAAAAATGATTGACAAATATAGATCAGATGTGCTCAATTGAGCCTCTGACTAAAAATCCAAGAAAAAGTAGTGTATATAAGCATTTACAAAAATTCATATGTTACGCATCCAATAAATGCAATTCTGTTTACTTTTAAAATAGATAAAATATTAAAACTTTTACTATTTATAGAAATAGTTATCAATTTACAAATAATAAAATGTTTCATTTCAACATATTCAAAATGACAGAATACTCCAACAACCACTGATATTTTTAGCAAAAATGAAATCTTGTCAGACAAGGTTGTTTTTCAAAGGCATATTGAGTTTTTAATAGCATGCAGCATTGTTTATGGAGGGGGGGGGGGGGTCTGAAACAAAACTTTGAACAATGAATTTGAATGTAAGAGGATTGACTGTACTGCTACAAAAAAAGGGGGGGGGGGGTGATTGACAATTTCCTTACTATATCTGTATATTACTCTCAGAAAAAATTACCTGTCTCTTAAAATATTTTATATGTCTGTTCTTTTCTTGTTTTATTCTTTTGAAGACTTCTGATGACTGTCATCAAAAACATATTCTGAAAAAATGAAAACAATCAATATATTTGTTTTCAGAAAGTGTTTAAATTCCCTGAAGAATTAAGGGTTATTAATCTTATCATCATACACATAGTAACATATAGTATTTTACTGACACAAGTCCTGTTAATGTTATCTCCTTTTACAACCATACACTGTTATGCAGGGCTAGGCACTGCAAGTATACAAGAAATATCTCCATAAAACATGAATGCCCCATCCAGGGTTCATTAGTAATGTACGTAACATAAACATTTGCAAGTTTATGAAGTTTGATGAAAATACCTTTAATACTCTCTTTAAAAACCAAGTATTGAAAAAAAGAGGTTCACAGGCCTTATAGGTCATCTGAGTATCATGTAATTGAATTTGGTTCATGTTTTAAACCAGAGGCCATGAAATTCACAATTTTGAAAGAGGCACCACTGCTCATAAAACTATATACAAAGCATGCTTAGTTTGATTACTTAAGTTAATACCCAGAGGCAGAACAGAGGAACAAAGAAACAAGAGGCCCAAGGGCCTTAACTGTCACCTGAATTTAGAGGATCCATAGAGCATAAAATGAACTGAAAGGTGAAGCTTTGTTGTCCAAAAGCAAGAAAAATAGGGTGATCAGGATCAACAAAATAATTAGTCTACTGTTCATTAACAGTTCATAAATTAGGTTCTAAATCTGTTCCCCATTTATCTCTATCACCATACAGTATATGAACAAATTATCAGTGATTCTGTACTATTTCAATTCCTGGATGAAATCCCTTACATTGGACTCTCTTGGTCTTTGATGAACATTGAATAAGACAAGTTATTTTTGTCTCATTTTATTTATTACTTACAAGTCTACCTGATCATTTAAACTATAAAAGTACTTTTTGTATTATACAATAAAAAATCTTGCATAATTCTCCTCTTCTATTAACCTTTCAAGTACATTATTTACAGTGATTAATTATCAAAAGTAAATAGCAAAGGGGAATAACTCCTCTCAGTTGAATACAAATTAATAGAGCTCTGACCAGGACCAGAACACTTGACAAAATGGTCCAGATGTTCAAAAATCTTTTTTATATTAAAACTTTTACTCTTTTTGCCTCTGATATGTCCAGGTGCAGAGAAGATTTTCAAAGAAATAATGCATTTTTACTACAGATTCTCTATATTATCAATAGAGCCCCCCCCCCCCTCCCCTCCCCAGCACCAGAACCCCTGACCTTGGGGCCATGAATTTCACAATTTTGGTAGAGTCACCCTTACTTATCATAACTTTGTATTCAATTTGTTTCAATAATACCTAGGAGTAGAGAAGAAGATTTTCAAAGAAATAATGCACTTTCACTATATGATCTATATAGCCCCACCCTAGCACCAGAATCCCTGACCCTGGGGCCATGAATTTCACAATTTTGGTAGAGGGCTCAATGCTTATTACAATCATGCCAACAGTTTGACTGCTTGATGTCCAGGAGTAAAGAAGAAGATTTTTAAAGATAGCACTAATTTTGATGGTTTTAGCCCCACCCCTCAGGCCCCAGGGGGGTAGGGACCATGAAATTCACAATTTTTGTACCCCTTCACCTGTTGATGCTATATGCCAAAATTGGTTGAAATTGGTTCAGTGGTTCAAGAGAAGAAGCTAAAAATTTTCAAAAGTTTACGACCGACGCACATTGCACGACGACGGACGAAAAGAGATAGCAATAGGTCACCTGAGTGACTCAGCCCCAGCCACTCTTATCTACACAGTGCCTCAGCATCTGTTATCAGCATGTGCCCCAGAGAGATTTCAGGAGGATGCTTAGCGCTTGATATAAACAAACACATGCTTTGTTTACCTTTGTATCTCTTAAATTATTCCACTTATATCAATAAAATTTTTACACAACAAAGAAAACAAAATTCTGAATTCATCAGTGTAATTTTCTTCACAAATAATGGAATATTTTTAGTCATCCACCATTGTGTTTGTAATGCCACACTTGAAAGTAACACTATAATTTCATTTTCCATTTTTTCCTTTATTTTATGAATATTTATAAGGTAAAAGTTAAGAAAGATTTGTTAGAACCTTTCTGATTGGATAAATCACAACCTTTCTGGCTGAAATCCAATTATTCAGCCAATCAGAGGCCTTTTTCTAAACCCTATGTTGGCTTCGCCTCTAGTGATTACAGACAATATTTTAAAATTGTAAAGTTTAAAATTGTATCTGCTTAAAAAGCTAATATAGGAATTATTACTACATCTAAACAATTAATTTGATATTGATCTTGGCAAACTCTTGACAGAAGATGTCCTCTTGTTTATAACAATTTTTTTCAGTCTGGGGAAAGGAGGGGGGGGGGGAGGGGTAACGGACTTAGTAAAGATATGACATTTAAAAAAAAAATGGAAAATTTTTAAATCATATCAACTATTTATTGTGAAAAGAAGTAATTAAAATCAGGTTTAAAACTTCGCTTTATTTAACAACTTGGAGACTGGGTGTTTGCATGTACATTCATATATGTGTAATTGAAAATAATTCAGTGTAATTGACAAAGATATTCTTTTGTTTCCAAACCATTATCTTTTTTTACTTTTTGTCAGTTTATGGTATAATGTACACACTATTTCAATTTTATCAGGTAAAGTTAGCACCCATGCTCTGCAATTTTCGTCATATTTCCCTACTTTTGTTTTAAAAAAACTGTCTACATATTTATCAAATTTTTTTTTAACTAACTTCTTCTTCCAAAAAAAAAAAACACATTGTCTCTCCTTGTTTAATCTATCTTACATTATTTCAAGTAATTTTGTATTCCTCTACTGCTCCAGGCTACATGTAAGTTACATTGTCAGCTGTGTTTGTTCAAGTGAGAGTGATTTCCTACTTGTAGGTTTCAGTTTTCACACCTCTGCTTGCATTAAATAAACAAAGGAGCTAATCTGTATACATTGAATAAACAAAGGAGCTAGCCAGAAGTATACACACTTTTGTATGGTACATCTAAAAAATTTCATTTTCGCCACTTTAAATTTCTTTTCGCCACTTTTGAAAAAAAATTGCATTTGGCGCAAATGGTGCATCACAGCTCGAATACTGAGAGAAACTCTTCCTCATCATAACCTTGTACATATTTCACTGGTTTAATACCCAGGAGCAGAGGAGAAGATTCTCATAGAACTAATGCAGTTTCACTATATAATCATTAGAGCCCCTCCCTAACACCAGAACTCCTGCAGATTTGTATAATATTTAAATTCAAACATTTCTTGAAAATTTGGTTTCATTTTCAAAATTATTTCAAAAGTTTTATTATTTCGAAATTTTGACACAAGTATCGTCTCAGTTTATGGTCCTGGGGGCCTGAATTTGAAATTCACTGTTTTTTTATTCTCTACGAGTCGCCCGTGTGGCGCAGTGGTTATGGAGCATGTACACTACAACAATAAATTGATCCTTATGTGATGGGTTCCAATACCTTTGGGGGGCATGAAACTGGTTGCTTGGATTCCACCGGATAAACCGAGGACTTGTGTCACAGTAGATACTGGTATGAAAAGAATCCCTCACTGCCGATTGCACCTGAGTGCCGAATATAAGTCTAAATTTGCAGCCATCCACCAGCAAGTGGTGGAGTCAAAATATTAATATGAGTGAAAAATTCTCGAAAGAGACGTTAAACAAAAAAATTCTGTGACCATTAATTTAAGCATCCGAAAATACATGTTATGTAAAAATGCAATATAATAAAAAGTTCGCAGCGTGAAATATTCACAAGTAAAAGAAGGTCGCAAAACTTACAGATATGTCTAGCACGCAAATTAAAGTTTGTTTATGAGTTGCATTAATTACATCCAATACTGTAACAGCATAATGTTTATACAATACTGTAGATCATGAAATTTGCAATATACAAATTGTCGTATTCATGCCTCCGTCCTTCAGTACTTTCAGTACATTGATTTAAGAAATTTAGATACATGATAAAAACTCTTTAATTATAATCAAATGTAACAATTCTTTTTAATATATAATTGAACATTTTGGACCAGAGCTCTGGGTCTATGCAAAATATTGAAAAACAACTTAAATTTTTGGCCAGTTTTGAAGAAAGTTTTATGATATAAGAAATTTGATGCATTCATAATGTCAGAATACATGGACTAGCAAGAAAATTACATCATTTTTGATAGATATGCAGTCATTTAGGGTCCAAATATTAAATTTAATTTATTAATTGTATTTCAACTAAAACTAAGCAATTGCCAAAGAATAAAATATTCTTTAATAGCTTCTTTGAAACTGAGCTTAGAACTGAGCTAAACATAATGTGCGACGGAAGGACAGAAGGATGGTAGGAAGAAAAGGACAGAAGACAGACATGACAAACTTTATTATATGTCTCAGCCATATTCAAGGCGAGTCATAAAAATTACCTTTCTCTTCTTCATCAGCAAATTTGATGATCTTTTCAGAGACCTGTGAGATTGATTTTTGACGAAGTTGAGGTAAATACATCAAACTTGAATTTTTCACAATTTTATCAAATCTTTTTTTCCCAAGCTGTGGGATGAGGTTTGCAGTTCCCTTTAACTGTTGTATCACATGTTGACCAGGTTGGCTACAAAACAAACTGTGATGAATCATTAGCCACAAGTCAACAATGGTGGAAAATTTGAGGAATTGCAAGTCATCATCAAAAAGATTTAAAGGCTTGTTGCATTTTAAAAGAAAGTCATGTTCAGGATCATAGACAGCAACTTCATAGGAATCATTTGATATAGCACAAACTGGCACCATTGGTACATAGGAAACATTCCCCATTTTGCTACATTCTAAGTACTTCCGATACTGGCAAAGAGATACAGATATTGCTTGTTTACACAACTGTTTTTCATCTAGAAGTTTTGTTTCTGATTTGTATTCACCGGCTGCAATATCATCATTAAAGTCACAACTCTTCATCCAGTCTTTGTTTATCAATCTATGACCATATATTTCATCAGTCGTTTTTTTCACTGTAAACACAGCAGATTTGTTGTAGGATGTACCCATAAAAAGATTTCTGTTTGTGGGTATGAGAACAACATCCACAAATCCATAGAAGAGATGAGGACTACCTGGAAAAGAAAATCAAAGTAAATCATAGTACTGAAAGTAATGAACCCTATTGATATCTTCAATTGAGAATGGGTATCTATTCCCAAGATTTCAAAGCTCAAGTCGACGAATATCATTTATAAGTAAGACAAATCTCATTCCAAACTTTTTTTTCTAGCTAGATCCTAGGATTAAAATCCATGCAAATTTGATAGTAGGACTAAGGACTTATATATACTTGGGAGTGGACCTGCACCAAAATCTTTAACCTGTTTACTCATCCAAAACAAAGGTAATCAAAGATTACAAAGCTCACCTTGATGAATGTAATGTAGAACTAAGGCAAATTTCACAACAATTTTCTTCTGGTTAGTGTACATAACAAGAACAGTATCTATTTAAGTTGGGTTTAAGTAGAATTTATACTTCTTGGGAATAGATCTGCTTCAAAACTTAAACCTGTTCACTCATCCAGAAAATGTAGGTCAGTTCCAGCATCCGAAGCAAGTCTGGTAGTGTCCAACCCTAAATGCATAATCAATGCAATCTAATCACAAAGGACCATATACGAGGGTTGTTTGGAAAGTTCGTGGACTAGCGCCATAAAATTAAAACCGCTCAAGATACATCGATGAATTTTTTTAGGTTTAATTAGCATAATCTTTTTTATTTATATAATAAACTATACATCATTAGTTTTATTTTTTAATACATTGTTGATGTTTTTGATAGCAATGGTATGTCCAGGCGGCGCAACCTCAAAGATTACGTTTTTTCTACGGATCCGAAGTGTAACTGAGAAAAAAACTCTTTTTTTGATGTGAGCATTTGTCATTCAAAAATGCAGTTAATTCACTCATGTGGTATGACACAATTGTACTGTAAAATTTGCAATTTTTACCCCATTCTGTAAGTTCTATGAAATTTTATTGTAAATTTTATATGAAATGTCCAAACAATTCTTGGGTTGTAATGACGTCAGAAAGGGGGGTGGGTTTCTTTTTCCAACATTCTATAAAGTTTCACCCTCTGGAAAAACTGGCATAGACCTAGGAAATATTTATGTGGGCTTCTGAAAAAAAAATGCATTCAGAGTACTTGTTTTTAAATGTCGAAAAAGATTAGAGAGACAAGAGATGTAAAAGTTAATGTCGATTTGTAGTAAGGGTGTTTAAAGTTTGTCACGTCAAAAAGTGACGTTGATCATGTGTGATAGATGTTGAACTCCGACAAGCAAATATGCTGTTATAATCAAGTGAGGATCTTTCAGATCTATTTACAAAATTATATGCATTGAAATCAGCTGTTTATGACATTGTAAAATCATATAAACAAGACGGGTTTAAATCTTTACTTAACTCCAAAGAAACTCATCAAGATAAGTGTATGAGGTAGAGAATGCGGACATTGAAAAACAATGACGCCACGAGACTAAATGGCGACAGCGCCGGGTGATCATATAATATCTTATTAATTTTATGATAATTTGGTAAATATTCAAGGAATCAATTTTCAATATTTCTTCAACTTTTGTTGTTTTATGTTCATTGGAAATTTTGTAAGCATAGACTACATAGCATTAATTTTATCGCATCAGTCCATGAACTTTTCGAACAACCCTCGTAGATATGGAGCTACTCCAAAAATATTAACCTGGTGACCTGGTGACTTACGTGGAAAATATATGTCAGATCCAGCATCTGAAGCAAGTCTAGTATATATGCATCATTCATTCAAGTTTGGTCCAGGTAGGGCTATAGTTACTTGGGAATGGACCTGCTCCAAAAACTTTAACCTGGTCACTCATCTGGAAAATGAAAGTCAGATCCAGCATTCAAAGCAAGTCTGGTAGTGTCCATTCCTAGATGCATCATTCATTCAAGTTTGGTCCAGGTAGGGCTATAGTTACTTGGGAATGGACTTGTTCCTAAAACTTTAACCGGGATGCCAATGCTTATGCAGATGCTTAACACCAACACTGGGGTTATAGCATAAGCTCATCTCTACTTGGTCAAGGTGAGATTAAAATGTAGGTCAATTACAACATCATCAACAAGACTGGTTGTGTCCATCCCTAGGTGCTTCATCTTAATCAGTATTAAAAAGATTAAATATGTAAGTGGTCCCAAATAACCCTGCCACCCAATCTTGATTTATTCAAACTTGAATCTACACTGACAAAGGATGCTTCATATTTTTTTTATTAGTCATGGCTTTAGAAGATTTTTTCACACACATTTGATCTTCTATTATAGCCCCATTCTATCACTCAGGGACACGATTTGAAAAAAAAAATTGAACCTACCTATTGATGATTCTGACTTAATCTGACATATCAAGGCTTAGCTGGCATTGAGAAGAAGATTTTTTGAAAGATTTTCTTATATATTTTTATGTAAAACTTTGATCACCCATTGTGGACCCACACTGACCCCTGGGGTCATGATTTTAACAAATTTGAATCTACATTTCCTAAGGATGTTTAAATTTACATAAGATCAATCATGGCTTTGCTTGTCCTTGCTGACTGGTCACACCCGCTGTGTTCTCCTTGTCATGATCGGGAAATAATGAAAAAATCCGTCGACAATTCAGTGTGTAAATAATGGCCTAACAATTAGTATGAAAAACGTCAGTCAGCATTTGACTCAATGATAAATTGTATTTGCTGACAAGGTCATTCTATCGACCATAGAACTTACGAAATGATGACTTTACATGAAACTGCTGATACTCTTGTTTCATCAATTTGTTTGTCAACAATTTACCTCATTTTAGAAATTGTACATACGTAGAGTATCTCGTTTTAGAAATTGTACATACGTAGAGCATGCTCTTGCGTATCGAAACAACTGAGAGATATAAACCCTGTATGCAGGTGATGAAGGTATATTGCTGCATAAGTAAGGGAAGTTGACGATTGAAAAGTTAAAGTCATCACGTTTATCATAAAGCTTGGTTGTTAGATTACCATTAACGTCTTTTTCAAGTAAAACATCCAAATATGAAACAGATGTGTCAGACTCTGTGGTATCTTTTATCTCAAGCTCACCGGGATATATCGTACTGACATAAGAATGGAAATAACCATTGTTAATTGACAATACATCATCGATATATCTAAATGTTGAGTTGAAGGCCACAGCAAGTGTTTTCTTCTTTTCACATGTATACAAGATTTTGGACAAATTCTGCTTCATATGAATACAAAAATAGGTCTGCTAATAACAGGGTGCAATTGGTACCTATGGGAATTCCAACAGGTTGTTGGAAGACCTGGTCTCCAAAAACCATATAGATATTGTCAATCAGAAACTCAAGCATCTTTTTAATGTCAACTTCAGAATAAATTTCAATCTACATTATTATACCTCTCCTGATTTTTCACAATATAAGAGTAAATAGATATATTTATATTTTTATATATATATATATATATATAATATATATTTGCTGATTCCCTGAAAATCACTGTCTAAAGACTGATTCCTCAATCCATCCATCTGTCTGTATGTCTGTCTGTCCATCTAGCTGTCCCTCTGTCTGTCTCACTTGGTTTTCTGCACTTTTTCTTTAAATGCTTGCAGATATTGAGCTGATTTTTGATATGTGAGTGTATCTTGATGAGTAACAGATTAAGTTTACATTTTGTTCCACTTCATTGATTTTTGACAGAAATATGATCTTTTTCAATTTTTAAGGGTTTTCTGCAATTTTTTCTAAACATTTGAAAATATTGAGCTGATTTTTGGTATGTGACTTTACCTTGATATTAGCTAAAGATCAAGTTTGCATTTCATTCCGCTTCAAAGATTTTTGGCGGAATTATGGTATTTTTAATTTTTAACGGGAACCAGATTACACTTGCTGGTAGGGGACTCGAATTGCTAATGCAATATTCTCAGAATGCTTATTTTGATTACATTGTCGATAAGCAATGTTGGACAATATTTTTGTTTATCTCTATAGCAGTGTTAAACTTATTTTTTCTCGGTAAAATAATTTAAAAAGTTACGCAAATTGTACAGATTTGTTTTAAAATTGACCTAAATTTTATGGATTTGGGGTCATTTTTCATAAATTTGAGCCTTTGAAAAGTCAATCCTTTAAACAGGATGACCTCAATGGTTCTGAGAAAAAAAGTATCGACCACACTGCTCAACGCATTATTGGCTATTCGGTTGCTATCGGGCTATCGGTGGATAACAATTTTGACAGGTTAGTAAATTGTAAGTAAACACCATTAAAATAGACACAGAGAATGTTGATTATGCTTTTTGTGAACAAGAATAAATACAGATACAAAATACAGTTATTATAGTATTTATGAGTCTTGGGAAGACTTTAAAAGTCAAATTTGTTACAGACCCTGAAACGTGCTACTACCCCACACGCACGCTGCACGAACGGTACACGCTCGCTACACGGTTTGCACGAAACGCTGCATGGTTTACATGAAACGCTACACGGTTTGCACGAAACGCTACACGGTTTACACGAAACGCTTTGCACGAAAGGCTGCACGGTTTACACGAAAGGCTGCACGGTTTACACGAAAGCCTGCACGAAATGCTTTGTACACGTTTCTCACACGCTTTGTACACGATTCTCGCATGTTTTGGCCTCGATCTGGATTTTCTATTCGGAATCTCTCGGACTTTATCTAAATTAAGTAAATTACGGATTAATCAAAAATTAGTTAAGAATTGCAATCATTCAGATTAAGTTAGGATTAGAACTCGCTACTCCAGTACTATATTAACAGATAAAAATACACAATGTTAAGTTGTATTTAATTAATATTATAGTTCTCATTGAGTATGTGACGCGCCCGGTGAAATGCCTATCAACGTCTATGTATTAAACTTTTTCACTAGACTCTAAATTACCCACTGAAAAAAATAATTTTATTTGTAATTCATAATCTGTACAGCATTCAATGTTTTTACAATTATAGTTTGATATTAACAAATCGTTTTATTACTGACAAATAATATACAATTATTGATTTGAAAAAAAAAAATTAAATTGTGTATGATTTCTGTAAACGAATTGATTTTCTTTCCTTTTTTTTTTTATTATTGATTGATTTCTTCATTTTTTGCTTTAGTAAATAAATAATTTCATTTGATTGAATTAGGTTCTGTTTATAATTTGCAAGAAAATATGTACACTAAATCAAATAAGAACATTGTGCAGGATGGGGGGGGGGGGGGGGGGGTTAGATTACCGAGATCTTACTTCTGTTCATGGCTAAATATAACTGGCACTTAATTCAGTAAGTATACTATTGGGAAAAAAATTATTATAGAAACAAATGCCCATTCTAAGAAAAAAAAGGATATCCATATCTCCAGCGGGACCAGATACATGTAATTCATTAACTGCACTTTAATTAGAATGGTAAATATATCGCTGCGTTACAGAATCAAACTTTGACTTATCATTAAAATTTAATATGGTAGAGAAGCCGGTATTGTAATGCTTTAGTTCTCCATTTTGAGGCATTGTGTTTATCAAATAAAAACAATATACCCACCACCTTGTAAAATCCTTGATTTCAAATCCCGTCTAGACAAAAAAAAAATGTAATCAATAGTTGCGGCTCTTAACAATACATTCAATATACATGAATACATGTCCAGTGTCCTAAAAACTAAAAAATATGCTCTAGAACTGCGTGATTAATAAAACAACTAAATATATACATGTAATTACTCCGGATTTTTTTCTTTATATTTTATTAATCACGAATACACTAGCAAATTAATTCACTGTTTACGGAGAATCAGATAAATTTAAGGAATAAATTCCATGGGTATTTATTTTTACCCATTAAATACTAATACAACTATTAAATTTCACGAATTAAAAATCAATCGTTATTGTCGGGTGATATCTTAGCTATGATTGACAAAAGATAATACATGTACATGTAGCAGAACAGGTTTTCAGTTCCCGGCACGCGGAGTCCGTGATCGCTGTTGTAAATGACCTTGATCACAGTCGTAAGAAGAGTGTCGGAAGTGTAAAGAAGATTCCAATACATTTTTAAGGGGTGCATCAGGCGCACCCCGAAAAAAACAATATTTTCTATAAAAAGAAAAGTATCTATAAAAACATGTTAATAACAAAAACTCAAAGTTTGTGCTTACATTTGAACACCCCCCCCCCCTCCCCCGTAAATATTTAACCTTGTATTTGCCGATGCATGTGAATTATGATTCATTTATAAGACAATTTTTAATCAACCAATTTTATGCATAAAAAGACTATAAATGACTCAGCGTTTAAACATTATTTGTATCACAATTTTGTAATATAAGAAAATTATACTTCATTTACAAAGAAAAAAAATTAATTGTGCTCCCTGGCCTAGAATTCCCATACTTCACATTAAACTTAGTATTTTATATTTCATGCCTGCCTTATCTGTTTATTATTTTGTATTAATCACCCGTATGTTTTTGTAATATCTATATACCACATCTGTAAAATGGTGAAGAGATTCAAATAAATGAATGAAAAGGACAAGACCGGACTTTTGATGATTTTTTTAAAAACAGTGTTCAGTATTGCTTCCTTTAAAAATGTACTGAATCAAATACCTTAAAATTGATATGAGTATAATTAATTACTTTGAACATATTTTCTTTCCTTCTTTATTTAAGTAAAAAAAGAAAGAAAATCAAACAAATATTACTGAGTAATTTTATTTTGCTGTTTCCGTAGTTTTTCTCTCTTAAAATACCACCGGTATGATATATTCGAATAATATTAGTTACAAACAACACAGAATGACATGTTGGTCCATCAATAGCTATATTTAAAATAAAATGAGTTCCGAATGAATCCTACACGTTTCTCACACGATTCTTGCACGAAAGTCGCACGTTTCTCACACGGTTCTTACACGAAAGTCGCAGTCGCACGTTTCTCACACGGTTCTTACACGAAAGTCGCAGTCGCACGTTTCTCACACGGTTCTTACACGAAAGTCGCACGTTTCTCACACGCTTCTCGCACGCTCGCTACACGGTTTGCACGAAACGCTTTGGAGCTTACACGAAACGCTGCACGGTTTACACGAAACGCTACACGGTTTGCACGAAATGCTGCACGGTTTACACGAGACGCTACACGGTTTGCACGAAACGAAAAGCGCACGAATGTCACACGCTTTTTTGGGGTAGTAGCACGTTTCAGGGTCTGTATATTTTGCCAGTTTTTTCCTATTGGCATTGCTGCATATAGCTCATTTCTTCAAAATTCTTACAATTAAATTACATCAACTATTGTCCACACTATGACATCGCCAGAATCATGCAAATATGCAATTAAAGGGTAAAAATTATCCGTTTTTAAATTTCAGGATGTTATCGGAAATATGGTTGAATGGTTCACTTTGTTATTGGAAATTTCGGTTTTTGCTAGCGGAAACAAAGGTTGTTATGGTTAGGAAAGTGTAAAGAAACAACAGAAATCTTCATTAAATCTAAATATTGAAAGTGGCAGGCACACAATTCTAATTTTTGGCTATTATTTGTCTCCTTTTAGAATATGTAATTTTTAAAAAATTATTTTTTTTGGGGGGGGGGGGGGGGATGTTTTTGGCACTTCTCATAATCACTAAAATGTGTATGATCTTGACCTGTTCAAAAATATGGTATTAGTTTTAAATTCTCTGAATAATAAATCTCTGATGTAACCAAAATACAAATACCAGATTTAATTATTGGATTCTTACATTGCATTATTCGCAATATGAAAGCATCACAATAATTGCTGAATTCACAGTAATTTAATCTTTAAGTTAGTTTTCTGTATGTTGCCTTTTAGCTGTTCTTTGTTTTTGTCTCTGTTTTCCTTGCTTCATCTTAAATCATTGTCTTTGCATTTTGATCTACCCTTAGCCATCGTTGTTCCCCTTGTTAGTACTAAGTACAGGTATTAGTTATAATAAGTATATTATTTGGCACTCAGGGCCATTGAGCAGCGAGGGTTCTTTCTTGTGCCAATGCCTGCCATGACACGGGGCCTCGGTTTTTAAGGTCTCATCCGAAGAACCCCGTAACTTTCATTTCAAAGTGCCGAGCACATGACGAAGGAACAGTTGCTACCTACTTTTTATCGACTGAGGTTAGTAATGGCCGAGATTCAAACTCACGACCTTCTGATCACGGAGCGAGTGCTCTACTGACTGAGCTGACGAATGGGGGCACTTGAAGTGATGATGTTTTTCAAAAATGACGTAATAGATTGGAAGACATGACTAACTAAAGCATTCTATAGATTAGTACATTTACGTCCGAAACCGCCTGAAGCTAATAGTGGCTATCTTTAATGGAAAACAGAAAAATGATTGAATAGATAGGTAGTTCTATTATAAACTCATAATTATAATATATATTTATATACAAGTTTATTAAAACAAACTAACAATGGATAGCTAGAAAATTTTCAAAAATCACTTAAAACACTACACGTTGCTATTTTCAAGAATTGACAGATTATAGTGGACTTTTTTCCAATCTGTTTCTGAAGCTGAAGGAAACTTTTAAACCTGAGTTTCAGATAACGTACACCCGTAAAATCTTAATTATCCGGCAACATCAACCTTGTTGACTATAACGTTTTCACCTGAGGCATTTTAAACGCTGGTTAACTAACCCTTAATTTGGATTTTTGATCTCAGTCTGCTTATCTGAAGGATATGAATGTCCAAAGAATAAACAAACCATTTTGTTTAATAGAATATACTGTTTTTGACTTCAAAAATAGCTAAAATGTTTTAACATATTCCGAATTTTTTATAAAATATCATTTGAAAGAGCTGTAGATCTTTGAAAGAGAGTGATTTGATTTGTGCTTTTAACTGCTGAAAGTATAATCAGTTATCTGCCAAAGATCACAAACTTTATTTGCTGAAGTATGCAATTATCGATGAATTAAGAAAATTAAAATCACCTAAGTTTTTTAAACATTGCTTACCTTGCACCAAATGCCTGATAACAACTGAATAGCCAATAATGTCTTGAACAGTGTGCTGACACAGGGGCCATAAAATTCACAATTTTAGAACAGGCACCCTTTCCTAGATCATAACTATATACATATTTCATTAGCTTGATACTCTGAGGAGTAGAGGAGAAGATTTTCAAAGAATTAATGCATTTTCACTATATAATCAATAAAGCCCCACCCTAATTTTGGAAGAGGCATCCTTCCTCATTTTAACTATGTACATAGTATATCAGCTTAATACCCAGGAGCAGAGGAGAAGATTTTCAAAGAATAAATGCATTTTCACTATATAATCATTAGAGCCCAACTCTAAAACCAGAACCCCTGACCCAGGGGCCATGAAATTCATAATTTTGGAAGAGGCATCCTTCCTCATCATAACTTTATACATAGTTTATTAGTTTAATACCCAGGAGCAGAGGAGAAGATTTTTAAAGAAATATTTTAATATATTTTCACTATATATTCAATAGAGCCTTGCCCTAGCACCAGAACCCCTGAACCAGGGGCCATGAATTTCACAATTTTGATAGCGGGCTTAATGCTTATTACAATGACTGCTTGGTGTCCAGGAGTAAAGAAGATTTTTAAAGATTGCATTAATTTTAGTGGTTTTGGCCCCACCTCTCAGGCCCCAAGGACCATGAAATTCATAATTTTTGTTCCCCTTCACCAATAAATATGCCAAAATTGGTTGTCAATGAGCAGTTTCAGAAAAGAAGCTGAAAATATTCAAATGTTAATGCATGACACGTAATGCACGACGACGGACAAAATCAGATACCAATAGGTCACCTGAGTGACCAGGTGACCTAAATATGTAATTTATCCATCATATATGTTGAATTTTAGATAAGTTACATGTAGACATACTGAAAGATTCAATGGTCAATTATCAATTTTCATGAATGTTTGAAAATCTAGTGTAGTAAAATTGTTATAAAAAGCCTGATTTCAATGAATAAATTTTTCCTGCGCCTTATGAAATGACTTGTAAATAAGAGTATTTAACTTTCTGACACTGTTTTTTAAAATTATTAATTAAATACTAATGAACTCTTCTTTGCATCTAAATAAGTTTTAATGGCCAAATTGCCATTTATATTGAATTAAATGAGTTTTAAATATAGGCGGGAATCAAGGGCTAGCATTCGTAGTATTTTTTAAGATTTTTCCTAAGTATTCCAATGTAAAACTTCGATCGCCCAAAGTGGCCTCACCCTATCATTTGGGGTTATGATTTGAACAAATTTGAATCTTCACTATGTCAGGAAGCTTTCACTTAAGTTTAATCTTTTCTGGTCCAGTGGTTCTTGAGAAAAAAGATTGTTAAATAACCCCACCCAGTTTTCATTATTTTTGAATTATCTTCCCTTGGAAGAGGGTTCATTTGAACAAATTTGAATCCCCTTTACCAACTCTGTGCTAAGTTTGGTTGAAATTGGCCTAGTTGTTCTTGAGAAAAAAAATGAATTTGTGAAAAGTTAACAACAACAACAACAATGACAAAGACAGACAACGGACAAATTTCAATTAGAAAAGCACTTGAGCCTTTGGCTCAGGTAAGCTAAAATTGCATTTATTAAAGGTTTATATGTATTTAGCATGTTTAGCAAGATTTTGGAATAAACAAAGTGGGGATTAAACAAGACTCACTGTTATTAATTTTTGTGATAATTTTTGTGACTAACATTGTATTAGGTGAACATCTAAAGGTAATAGAGTTGTAAATTTTCTGATCATGCATACAAAACAATACACTTTTTCCTGTCTAAAAAAAAAGGCAAATTGCCAAACCTCCTGGAACTTCTCTTTCACTTATACAATAGATATAGAGTTGAAAAATATATTGCAAGCCAGAATTTGGAAACGCAAAAGTTCAATAATACCTGGCAAAACTGGAAATGTTTATTTGGCAATGTTAATAAGTAACTTATTATATAACTGTTACAGTCTGTTACAATATGTGAGAATTTTCTTTTTTCTTTTTAGTATATTTATAATGATATTTTTTTTTCTCTTTCTGTTAAAATATAAGAACAAATCAAAATGAATGAGTGTGAGTGAGAGAGTGAGAGCGAATGGTGTGTAAAAAAGAAGAAGTTAAATACTTCATGCTGTAATAAAAACTTCATGTTTGTATTAAGATGAAAAAATAAATAAATAAAAAAAAAAAATCGATAATTTTTAGGGAAAAAAGATGTATACTCACCAAGCTGTGTGCTTCCATAGTGAATAAGTTCTCCACATCCACAAGGACAACCATCTGATTTGCCTTTGGTGTGAATACTATCCAAAAAGTAATTTGATGGGTATGGGAGCAACTGGGAGAGCAGATGTTGTGAAATGATTGATGCTACATGCGTTTCCGACATTTTGTGTCGCAATTTCATCAATCTGCTTTCATGATACTCTAAAAAGGAAACAAAAACTTGTGATTTTTAATTTTAAAAAAAAGACCAATCAAGCAACCAGTGCAAATAACTATCAAAAAAAAATTCTCAATCAATAAGCACAAAGCATTAAGGTGGCATGTCCCAGCCTTAATATCATGATTAATAGGTTCTGAGTCGTCCGCATGGCGCAGTGGTTAGAGCGTCTGCTCTAGAGTCGCGGTGTAAGGAGTTGATCCTTACGTCGCGGGTTCGAATCCCACTGTGGGACGTGGAGACCGGTCCTTCGGATGAGATGTATAAACCGCGGTCCCGTGTCGCAGTAGGTGCTGGCACGAAAAAGATCCCTCACTGCTCAATGGCCGTAAGTGCCAAGTATAGGACAAAATTTGCAGCTCTCCACCGGCAAGTGGTAGCATCTCCATATGAGTTAAAAATTCTCGAGAGGGACGTTAAACAACATACAAAACAAACAAAATAGGTTCTGAAAATCAGGAGTGTTTACATACATGTAACTATATATATTTATATATATACATATAAAGACAAAATTAAAATATGTCAAATTGAGTGAGTTTTAGATATTTTGGAGTTTCATTCATTTTATTCAAAAAAAAAAAAAAAAAAAAAAAAAAAAAAAAAAAAAAAGAGGCCTGACAAAGTGTGATGATTCTTAGCCCCTTATTATCTTAAATATTCAGATATAGCCATCAGATTATCAGATTCAAAACTTTTGGTAAACATACTACTAGACCCCAAAATGCCTCAACTGACAAAGTTTGATGATTTTAAGACTCTTATTATTTGTAATATTTATATATTGCCTTGAAATTCCAAAAGTAGGTCACTGTGACCTCCTTTTTAGTTGACACATTCAAAGGACCAAAGATGCATCAAATGACAAAGACTGATGATTCTTAGCTAATTAGTATCCAAAATATTTAAATATAGCATAAAATCTCAAAAGTAGGTCACAGTGACCTACTTTTTTGTTGACGTTCTCCGAGGACCCAAGATGCATCAACTGACAAAGTTTGATGATTCTAATCCAATTAGTACCTGTGATATTTAAATATAGCCATAAAATTTAAAAAGTAGGTCATGGTGACCTACTTCTTGGTTGACGTTCTCCGGAGACCCAATATGCATCAACAGACAAAGTTTGATGATCATGGGTATGAAAGTGCCCAAAATATGCCTCTAAATCAATTTGAAAATGAATGTCTGCAATATTCAAAAAGTAGGTCACTGTGACCTACTTTTTGATAAATATGTTTCAAGGCCCAAAGATCAATTTACAAGGTTTGATGATTCTAAACTTTTCAGTATTTGAAATAATGACCTTAAATGTTTTGAAAAAGATAAGCCATAAAATTCAAAAAGTAGGTCACAGTGACCTACTTTTCAAATGATGTACTTTGGGGACCCAAGATGCATCAGCTGAAAAAGTTTAATGATCAAAAGCTTTAAAGTGTCCAAAATATGACTCCAAATCAATTTGAAAATGAATGCTCACAAAATTCAAACATAGGTAATCAAAGATTACGAAACTCACCTCGACAAATGTTATCTATGCATAAGGCAAATTTCACATCATATTTTTTTTCTAGTTAATGTTCATCCAAAGATCAATATCAATGCAAGTTTGGTTTAAGTAGGACTTATAGCTACTTGGAAACAGACCTGCTTGAAAAAACTTTTAACCTGTTTACTAGTCAAGAAAATTTTGGTCAGTTCCAACATCCAAAGCAAACCTGGAAGTTTTCATCCTTAGATGCACCATCTATGCAAGTTTAATAATAACACTGACAAGCTATGAAATTGGACAAAACATTCTATTGACGATAACGATAGTCGAGATGTCGGAACATGAAATTTTAAATTAAATTAAATTAAATTAAATTAAATACAAAAATCATCTTTAACACCACTTCTTGCAGGCCCATTATACAACGGGGGTCAGGTTTGTCACTGTCTGTCTAGTGTCTACAGAAATATAGCATGTTGATCAATCTCATAGATGATGAGGTGGAGCCGATTCACCTACGAGATTGATCAACCTGTTATATTTCTGTAGACAGCCAGTGACAAACCTAATAAGTAATAATACCTGCTAAGTAAGCTTCACCTTGCCAAGTATAAAAGAAACTGGGGGATAAGCCGAACCATTATGCCTACATAACGACCAATGAAAAATCAATAAATTCATTTTTCTTAAATTTCAATTTTTGTTAAATCTATGTATTGCTTTACCATTTGCATACAAAATTGACAATATCTGAATATTGTAACAGCGAAATTGATTCTGATTAACAGCAACAACCTCAATTTTCAAAAAATCTGACACAAAATGGATGCAATAACTACATTTTTTAAATAGTCTAAGAGTGGGTCATTGTACAATTTTTTTGAGAACGAATAATGAAAGACAATGGAAAGAAGTTTCTTTTTACACTTGCAAAAATTTGGTACTCTACATAAAAAATTAAGTTTACTTACTGGACTTTTGAGCTTGAATACTGTTCGTTATCTCCATATATTTCATTTACTTAAATTTTCACCGTGGTCTTAAAAATTTTAAGTCCAAGTATGCATACTAAATATGGGGAACTGTATGCTATTTAAAAGGCAACGAGGATCTCTTTAAACGGAATGTTTAATAAGGAAAATATTCAAATCATGCTCTGACATGTCTGATGTTTTGATTTTTTTTTGGGGGGGGGGGGGGATGTTTAACTTTAAAATGAAGTTGCTTGTGGAATAAAACATTTTTCAATGAAAATAAAATAATTATATGAATGAAATAATGAACCCATTTACTAACAGTAAATTATTTAAAATTTATGTAAAAATTATTAAAAAAATTATAATAAATATTGGAATATGTGTATTCCCGTTTTAAAAAATATGCCAGCAGAGCTATTGCTATTCATAACGCCATGTTCACTGAATAATCTTTGTTTATTACTTATATTTACATTCTGTGATGTCAAGAATATCAGAGGGAATCCTGGCTTGCATAAGGGCATGGGTGCTAAATATCTCCAGTGAACAAAAATATGACGATAAAATTAGTAAACCTGATTAATAATAATTTATCCACTTTATCTCCAATAAATCACATACAATATATATGGTATTTGCTTATTAACCACAGTTATCTGGATACAAATCGTGCCGTTTTCAAATTCTTTTAAATTTTTTTGTTTTGATGCTGTTGTGATGCGCCATGACGTCATTGTCATCGAAACTCTCTGAGGAAAATTATAAATAACAATATTATGAAAAAAGAGAATGTTTTTACATTGATTTTAACTTAAGAATGTTTTTCTTATGTTTCTTAAGTTCTTAAAATTCTTTTTAAGAGTTAAAATCATTCTTGAAATAGATACACTATTACAGAAATTTCACTTTGTCTGAACATAAAAAACCCTAGCGTGAAGAGTTATCGTTTTTTGCAACAATATGCATAACAAGAGGCCCACGAGCCTTGAATTGCTCTTCAGATAAACTGTACAACCTATCACTTCTATATGAAGCCTCTAAGTATCCTGTATATTTAGATAAAGCCTTGAAATTCCAAAGGTAGGTCATCATGACCTACATTTTAGATGAAACATACTTTGAGGACCCAAGATGCATTAACTGATAAAGTTTAATGATTCTAAGCCAATATATACCTGATATATTTAAATAAAGCCATAAATTTTCAAAAATAGGCAGGGGTTGAAATTTTCCTGAAAAACCCACTAGCCCAGGGGCTACTGATCAGTAAAAAATTACTAGCCCAAACCTCAAACTAACTAGCCTGACAATTTTTTTTTTAGCAAAATGAAAACATAAATTAAAGGTTCAAATGCTCTGGCCACAAAACAAATTAAACTAGTTCTCAATCAAAAGCAGTCCTTACTAAAACATTTTGCGTCACTGACCTGTCAGTCAATGAAAATACAGCCCCCCCCCCCCCCCCCCCCCCGAGAAATTAGGAGGCCCCCCCCCCCCCAAGTACATGCAGTGCAACCATTATCTTCAATTTAAAGTGCTGTTTTATGAAAAGAAATCTGCATGAGTCTAGCTCCTCTAATTGAGACTGAAGTGGAGTGACACACTTTATCAGGTTTTTTTTCATTTTTCTTTTTGTATTAAATATTTTAAATGCAAGTGTAAATATATTTTTGTATCTAAAATAACTAATATAACACTTACACTTTAGTTGACTGAGTAAATGAAAATAATGTAATGGCATACCTTCATGAATTTTATGAACAGAGATATGGAGGAAATTCGGATTAAGAAAAAAAGATGATCATTTTTAGGAATAAACATAGACTATGGAATAAATAAGTTATGTAGCACTGCTAATTAAAAAATCCTGCAGAACTGACTTGATTTTCAACTTTACTGGCCCCTAGCCAATTTTACTAGCCTTAAACCTGTGGCAGTGGGTTTTGGTAATGACTGCAAAAGAAACCAGTCTTCGTAGAAAAGCAAAAATAAATTATATAGCAATATTTTTTTCTCCATTCTGCTAGTCCGACGGACTATCGTGACATTTAAATTAGCTAGCCCAAGCTTTAAAAGACTAGCCCCGGGCATCGGGCTACCGTATATTTCAACCCCTGAAATAGGTCACAGTGACCTCCTTTTCAGTCAACTAACTCTGCGGACCCAAGATGCATCAACTGACAAAATTTGATAATTCTAAGCAAATTAGTACCAGAAATATTTAATTAAAGCCATAAATTTTCAAAAGTAGGTCATGGTGACCTACTTTTCAGTCGACCTCCTCTGAAGACCCAAGATGAATCAACTGACAAAGTTTGATGATTCCAAGCCAATTAGTTCCTGAAATATTTAATTAAAGCCATAAATTTTCAAAAGCAGGTCATGGTGACCTACTTTTAAGTCGACTTACTCCAAAGACCCAAGATGCATCAACTGCCAAAAAATTGATGATTCTAAGCCAATTAGTACCCGAAATATTTAATTATAGTCATATAAATTGAAAAGTAGGTCACAGTGACCTACTTTTCAATTGACGTTTATTGAGGACCCAAGATGCATCAACTTACAAAGTTTTATAATCACAGGGCTTAAAATGTCCAAATTAAGCCTCTAAAATGCTTTGAAATCGAATGCCTGCAAAGTTCAAAAAGTAGGTCACTGTGACCTCCTTTTTAATAAATATGTTTTATGGCCCCCAGATGCATCATCTTACAAGATTTAATGATTCTAAACTTCTCAGTATTCAAATTAATTACCTTAATTGTTTTGAAAAAGCCATAAAATTTAAAAAGTAGGTCAAGGTGACCTACTTTTTAGTCGACGTACTCCCGAGGACCAAAGATACATCAACTGACAAAGTTTGATGATCATAGGCCTTAAGGTATGTCACTCGTGAAATTTGTTATATCAAGAATTTTTTGAGAAGTGTATTTTGGATAAGTACTCATATAGTATGACTCAAAATCGCATGTTATCAGATGTAACCATGACAATAAACATAATCTTATTTTACGCAAAATAGTTTGAATAATATTTATCATTGAACAAATCATGCAAATTAATGCACGTAAATTATTGTGTGACCTTTTTGCACTAAAAAAGTCTCATATTTGGGTTATTAAAAATCTAAATAGGCAATAGAATATTTTCTTGTATCAAACTTTTTACGACTTAAGTGCTGATTGGTCAAAAGTATTGAGTAGTTTAAAATAATGAAAGAAAAAGTTGGGGTCAGTGATGTAAATTTTGAAATATTGGTCAAAATATGGGATTTTCTGGCAAAAAACTGTTTAAATTTTATCTCAATTTCCTTAATATATCTTCATTTCTTGGCAAAGTTTGTTGAGCGAAGGTGTAAATTTTGTTGTAAAAATATAAATTGAGACCTATATTTAATATTCCAGGCAAATCATAACGGAAAACGTTCTCTGAGTAAAAGTATGTGAGGCTAAAGTTCCAAGATATCAAATTTAATAAATGTGTAGATTTGCAGAATTTTCTGCTAAATATCCTTCCACCACAAGAAATAGTCCCTTATAAATCTTGCTTCTTTATGAATTTTTGAGCAGTTTTTTAATTGAATGTTGAACATTTTACATTGTTTAATTTAAATATGTTTTAAAGATTGAATTGTAATAAATAGTTTTTAAGTAAGAGGTTCTGACTGAAATTTTCTAAAAGGCTGACGAGTGACATACCTTAAATTGTTCAAAATATGCCTCTTAACCATTTCGAGAAAGAATGGCTGCAAAATTTAAAAAGTTTGTCACCATGACCTACTTTTGAGTCAACATGATATGAGGTCCCTAGATGCATCAACTGACAAGATTTGATGATCCTAGTCCTTATAGAAAGCAAAATATCAACATTTTAATAAAATGTAATTTTTGGTCAACTTTGAAGTGACCTTGAGACCACACCCTTTGCCCCAGGGTAAATCCTCATGCAAATTTTAATCTACAATATATCCTCATCCTTTTGAGTAAGTTTGGTGATAATCTGCCCAGTGGTTCTTGAGAAGAATATTTTTTTAACAACCAGTACTTTTGTTTCTATTTTCCTAATTATCTCCCCTTGTTTAAGGGTCACAACCCTAGTTTTAGTATAAATGGGAGCCCTTGGGCCAAGGATATCCTGTGACAAATTTGACAATAATTAGCCAAGGGGTTTTTGAGTTATGGCCCATATTCTAAAAAGTCTACACACATCGTTCAAATGGCCATATAGCATTAGCTCTTTGAGCCTTTGGCTCAGAAGAGCTAAAAGTGAACAAATAAATATATAGAGCTCTGTTTAATTTGTAGAAAGTTTTATTTTACAAATAAACACGTTGACTAAAAGTACCATTAAAATTTTTTTAAAATTAAAAATACCTCAATCAATAATCTTCATCATTTTAAATTTCTTTTTTCTCGGAGGATTCCATTAAGCCAGCATTTTTTTTTATTTTTAGGTTTATGAACACCAGAATGAAAAAGTTCCATAGGAGGAGGAAATAAAAAAAAAAAAATTATTTTTTTGGATAAATTATCGACTTTAGTACATTTAATTTTGCTTCTTTTTTGATGCTCTTCTAACAGGCTTCTTGCCACTGGCCACACAATGATTACAAATAGGAAGGTAGAACCTTAAATTGTTTATCTCATTGTCTGCCAGTTGGGGACAGTTATATAAATTTTGATATGTTGGTCAAAATACAAATTAAAACAAAAATCAAATTTTTAACTCTTTCAATATATCTTCATTTTATTTTTTTTTAATATGTGTTAAGTGATTGTGTAGAAATTGTTCTAAAAATATACCCGCGACCTTAATTAAGTAAATATTCCTATCATATAAAAGAAAGGGGTTGTTAGGGAGGGGAATCAAATTTTTTTATCAATCAAGTGTAAAATAAATTTTCTGGCTGCCACATTCAAAAACAGATACTATATGCCCGTATATATATAGGATCTCCCATGATTTGTAGTTGGATATGATTTTTATCCAACGAGTTGTGTGTTTTTTATCCCCGAGCCTTGGCGAGGGGATAAAAACACACAACAAGTTGGATAAAAGTCATATCCAACTACAAATCATGGGAGATTCTTTTTATCCCATGTTTAATACTTCACAACCAATGTTTTACACTGTTTTATATAGGACTCCACTTTATTTTACTTCATCGCGCTAACGCGATTGTGACGTCACAACTGCACTTAACTGTGGATTATGAAAAATTTATCCAATGAGTCATATCCACGGGATAAAGGGGTAAACATGGGATAAATTTGTATATACTTTTTTCTTTGATAGTTGAAATATTTCATTTCTTTAGGCTATTGTTTATTTCACCCTCAAATTGACTTCATTTTCCAATAGTTTTATTCATTACATCTGATGCATAAAAATTTTTTTCTGAAGAATGTTAATGCTTAAACTGTAAGCTATAGGAGAGACGTAAACAAAGTCTCTGGCTATAGCTACCATGGGCAGTTTTTAACCTGTGGGAGGAAATTAATTTACATGCAGATACTTATGAATACGGATACATAATTATCTCATCAACATGTAATTGTGCAACAAGGTCGTCAGCAATTCATTTGTCCTCTAAACGGGTGAAACATTTTGAATGGCACTCCTATCGATAAATTTTACACTAAATCAAACTATGATGCTGCTATGGACCATGCAGATCTACCTTTATAAAGTTTATTTACCCGCCATGTTTATCTTAAACAGGAAGTACGAGTTTGTAAATTTGAAATCTAGATCCCGACTCAAATTAGACATCGGAAAGAAAAAAATTACATTTTTCTCAATTTTAATTATTTTTTTCCTGAAAATTCAAAAACTTGAGCGGCGGGTTTGTAAACCTAAAAATAAAAAAATGCTGGCCTTAAATACTAAATTTTATCCCTTTTGCACACAACATTCCACATATATACTTCTGAATGTGTTGTAAAATGGAGTAGCTTGTACTGCACCAGTGTAAGAAACAAACGAAATGCACTGATAGCAGAAGCAATTGCGTTCATGGTGAATGCAACTGCTGAGTGCAGGTTCATAGTAGGAGAAAACAGAGAACATGCAAATATATATTTTTACTTAGAGAATATTTTCCATTATGTTATGCTAGGAATATTAAATATAGGTCTCAATTTATATTTTAAGAAGAAATTTTACACATTCTCTCAAGAGACTTTGCTAAGAAATGGAGATATATCAAAGAAGTCAAGATAAAATTTACACTTGTTTTTGCCCAGGGTTTGACATTAAGGCATGTCCGACTGACCAAGTCTACTAAATGAGTGGTCCAGTCATGTCAAATGTTCGTGAACTAGACCAACTGGTCGTGTGGATGAAATAAATGTTAACCCTCATTTCAGTCTTTCAAACAAATGTTCTAAAAACTTTTTAAAGAAATTTCCTTAATTTTCTGATTAATTGTAAACAGAGCCATCGCTCTGAAAAAGAAAACTTCTCTGCATGACAAAATCGCTATTTTTAGCCCGACTGTAATAGACAAATCGCAATCGAAACTAGCTTCGATCAGTATCAATTGGTATGAAAAGTTATCGAATAATACATTCTTTAATTTATTTATATTTATGTTAAAATTTTTTTAAAGTTCCTTGAATGTTCTATAAAGCATATAATATTCCACTTAACCTGACTCAATGGGCAGCGACCTATGGAACAGTCGTCAAAATGTATATCTTAACACGTGCGCAAGATAGTATGGTTTCAAATTAAAATAGCAGGTTATAAAAAGAACATTTTCAAGTTTGGTCGGGGCTAATGATTTTATGGTCAGGGCTGGTAAATATTATGGGAAGTAGCCCGACTGGTCTAGTACTCATAAAAGTTAATGTCAAACCCTGTTGCCTGAAAATTGCATATTTTGACAAATATCAAAA